>NC_140997.1:94743710-94874469 GCF_052327205.1 Somniosus microcephalus
TCAGAAGTTTACGATCATGGAAATAATGCTTGCAAATACTGACAATGCATTGACGGCATACACTTTGCACACAGCCACAGGATTTCATCTCGAACTGCTTGTAGCATCCTTCCATTAAGAGTCTGCCTGGTGTTGGAATCAAGAATATACTGTTGCCCTACATTGACAGAAATGAGCCACCTTCTTTAAGAGATCGGCAATGGCCAGTTTTCACTCTGCTTTGAATTCAAGAGTTTTTCATATAGTCTATTGCACTCCAAATTTGGAGGTTGTAAAGGGAAGTCTGGAAGAAATCTTTACAAGCACCAATATGACAATGATGACTGAATGTCTACAAAGAGCCAGTGGGAGCTGTGAAGGTCTTCAGAATATGGTGTACACAGGGGAAAAGTTTGTGCACTTTGCTCAATTCTGGTTGTTGGAGACGCCATCATCACTGCCAAGTAAATTGGCCGGAATCGGAGAGGGGGATTCTGAAAAGACAAATTAAGTTTTTCATTTGCATGTGGATTGGATGCTGGAAGCGGTGGCCTTGGAATCTGAATGGCATCTTTTCTTTTAAATTGTGTGACTATACACCACATCTTCTGAAAAACCAGCAGACCTTTTGTGTTTGTTGATCTAGTGACTTTGGAGCACATTCTTGAATACAAAACACTGTCATCTGATCTGAAATGTTCAACTTGCAATGCAGTGGATACTCCAAATAAGGGCTTTTGTGCTTGCTGTTCTGTGGCATGCTGTACTTAAAGGTAAATTAAAGTTATGCAGCACAAATACTGCAATTATGATATGATAGCCAGCTTTTTGAATGCATTATTCAGCTTGTATGTGGGGTTTTATATAAATAACTTCAGTGTGAAAACATTTTAAATGACTTTTTCAAATTTGATTATAAATCATAAACTTTGGCTTAGCATTGCGACGGCTTTTTTTTTTTAGCTTTATTCAATATTTCTTCCCCCCCCCCCCCCCCCCCCCCCCCAAAAGAAATATAAAATTAGTTCTGCTTTTAGCTGGGACTGCCTGACAGTCACTCGTTCCATGACTGTATTCCCCATTGCTGGAGGCAGTCTTTGGCTCAGTGGGAACATTCGACTCTGTGTCAGAAGGTGCTGGGTTTGCACCCCGCTCCAGACAGTCCTGAGACCGGAGCTCCAGACAGTCCTGAGAGACCGGAGCTCCAGACAGTCTGGGGAGGCCAGAGCTCCAGACAGTCCCGGGGAGGAGAGGCCGGAGCTCCAGACAGTCCTGAGAGACCGGAGCTCCAGACAGTCCGGGGAGGGGAGGCCAGAGCTCCAGACAGTCCCGGGGAGGAGAGGCCGGAGCTCCAGACAGTCCCGGGGAGCCGGAGCTCCAGACAGTCCCGGGGAGGAGAGGCCGGAGCTCCAGACAGTCCTGAGAGACCGGAGCTCCAGACAGTCCTGGGGAGGGGAGGCCGGAGCTCCAGACAGTCCCGGGGAGGGGAGGCCGGAGCTCCAGACAGTCCCGGGGAGGAGAGGCCGGAGCTCCAGACAGTCCCGGGGAGGGGAGGCCGGAGCTCCAGACAGTCCCGGGGAGGGGAGGCCGGAGCTCCAGACAGTCCCGGGGAGGGGAGGCCGGAGCTCCAGACAGTCCCGGGGAGGGGAGGCCGGAGCTCCAGACAGTCCCGGGGAGGGGAGGCCGGAGCTCCAGACAGTCCCGGGGAGGGGAGGCCGGAGCTCCAGACAGTCCCGGGGAGGGGAGGCCGGAGCTCCAGACAGTCCCGGGGAGGGGAGGCCGGAGCTCCAGACAGTCCCGGGGAGGGGAGGCCGGAGCTCCAGACAGTCCCGGGGAGGGGAGGCCGGAGCTCCAGACAGTCCCGGGGAGGGGAGGCCGGAGCTCCAGACAGTCCCGGGGAGGGGAGGCCGGAGCTCTGAATTATGAGTCGGTATCCAGTGGGATACTTGTGTTTGGTGGGTGCCCCCCTCCCCCCACCGTCGTATAGGATGTCGGAGCCCATAAATCTCCTCCCGCAATATAGGACTAACCCCCGTCGGCTGGGTACTGTCATGGAAGGAGTGTTCACGTCGCGGCCTGTCAGAATGTTAATCTGTGAATCCTTCCACTACCTCACTGTTCTCTGAGGGAAGAGTGCGAAGATACGAAAACAACTCCCATTGCTCCTCTGAGCATTCACTATGAAGTGAGAAGTCGTTGATGCATTTTGCCTCTGTTCTACCGTCACCCTGTGACAGTAAGATAAGATGGGTGGCGAATTGCTGGAATTCATTGCAGTTTTTGTTGGTTTTGGGAGTCGAGCTTGCGAAGCGATAGCCAACAGCACCAGGCTAAAGCACATGAGGTTCGTCCGGTTAATTCACAACGATGAACGCTGGGTGATGTTTTAGTTGTTCTCCATCCTGATCAAAATACACTTTTTTTTTGTTCAGTTAAAATATGTGCTGATGAACACGCATGGCCAAGTGTTGAATTAAGATGTAATTGCTTTGAATAACTCATTTGCAGTCATGCAAAATACTGCGGCTGTTGGAAATCTGAAATAGAAACAGAAAATGCTGGAAATACTCCGCAGGTCAAGCAGCATCTGTGGAGAGAGAAACAGAGCTAACGTTTCAGGTTGATGACCCTTCGTCGGAGTAGTTCTAATAAAAGGTCATTGACTTGAAGCATTAACCCTGTGTTTTTCTCTCTCCACAGATGCTGCCTGGCCGATTTACAGTCATGATTGTTTGCGGCAGTTACATACGAATCATGCGAATGGGAGCATCAGTGAGCTTGCTTGATTGTCTCACCGCTGACCGCTCAAATAAAGAATCATTTACTGTTCCCTAATGCTGCAGCAGTGCTGTATTTATGTAACGGCTTTCGATAAATGAACACATTTCCACATCATCTAGTTGTGTTAGCATATAAACTTAAAATGCAAGTTTCATCTTGAATGAAGATTTTTCAATTTACACATAATTGAGTTTTATTTACTCGAGACATTTTAAAATCTAAAGTTCTCACATTGGAAGCGTGTATGTTGACCTGCCGCAAAAATAAATTCCATGTGGTTAGCACAACAAATGCCACTTGAGGGTTCGACATGTTGGTAAAGCTCCTTGATCACTTCACGTGGAGTGTTTTTCCTTTGAAGTCTGATACTCGAGGGATAAAAAGAACTCCAAATGCTGGAAATTTGAAATAAGAAACAGGTGAAAATGCCCACCAATATTGAAAAAGACAAAAGACGGGTTAAATGTTTCTTTTGTCCGAACCATATTCAAGTCCCCTCCACACGCACACGCACACGCACACGCACACGCACACGCACACACGCTGGAGGTTGTTGGTTCAAGTTCCAGGGCAGCTGTCATTGTTCAGTTATATTTTTTCAGTTTGTGGGTGGGGGGCGATAGGGAAATTATGTCTCTTCCTCCCTCCCTCCCATCCATTCAGCTGCCTGCTGGTTGTAGAGAAGTCTGCAGGCCAGAGCATTCCCAGGCTTCTAGATTCGGGGTGCTGAGCAGCGGGCAAGGGAAGCAAAGGGAGAGAGAGACTTTAAAATAGACAAGGTTTCAATTTTTATCTGGCCCTTTATACATGCAAATTTTCATTTTAATAAATTGTCTTAATAGTCAGAAACTTGTTGCCACCCTTTTCATGCCAAAAATTCCAGTTGGCATGCCACTATCTTCACAAAACACCTCTTCCTACTTTATGGTAATTTGATTGCAGGAGTAAGTACCGACGCCTCCATATTTTTCAAAAAAGTATTTGTTAGATGATATGCTACTCAATTTATTTTCATGCATGAACAAACATTACCTTTTTGTTTTTAATTCCTCTGTTTACAATTCTTCCTCTGAAGTGGTGCCTCCTGCAAGGACACAGTTCCACCGATACAGGCAATCGTCTGATATCTTGCTATTTTCATATGTGAACTCAACAGCTTATTTCAGCAGAGAGGCTGATTAAAAGAACATAAGGATTAGGAGCAGGAGTTGGCCATACAGCCCCTCGAGCTTGCTCCGCCATTCAATAAGATCATGGCTGAATGTCTACCTCAACTCCAGTTTCCAGCCCGATCCCCATATCCCTTGATTCCCTGAGTGCCCAAAAATCTATCGATCAGCCTTGAATATACTCAACGACTGAGCATCCACAGCCCTCTGGGGTAGAGAATTCCAAAGATTCACAACCCTCTGAGTGAAGAAATTTCTCCTCATCTCAGTCTTAAATGACCAACCCCTTATCCTGACACTATGACCCTTGGTTTTAGACTCTCCAGCCAGGGGAAACAGCTTCACAGCATCTACCCTGTCAAGCCCTCTAAGAATTTTATAAGTTTCAATATAATCACCTCATTCTTCTAAACTCCAGAGAATATAAGACTATTCTACTCACTCTCTCCTCATACGACAATCCTCTCATCCCAGGGATTAATCTGGTGAACCTTTGTTGCACTCCCTCTAAGGCAAGTATATCCTTCCTTGGATAAAGAGCCCAAAATTGTACACTGTACTCCAGGTGTGGTCTCACCAGAGCCCTATGTAATAGCAGGCACCAGGATTGAACCTAGCTACTTCCTGTTTGGCTAGGTCAGTATCACACCACGAGGTACAACACACGTCTTGCATATTAATAATGACACGCAAATTTTATGTGAAGTATTGGTAATTCTATGGAAATTAATTGTGAAATATTGGCTTTTTTAATCTCTTTTTCCACTTTGAAATTAAACGCTAGTTAAAGAGGAAGGATGTAACACCCAATTCCTATCACTTTCTCGCCCTTCACTGCTATTAATTTAATCTTAACATTTGTTCCACTTTCCTTTCGGTAAAGCACTTTTTTGAGATGGAGAGTATTTAATAACATTGAAAAATTTGCAGCAAAGCAGTGAAATAATTTTTAATAGAAAGACAAAGTTTAGTCTTCAAGTGAATTGGGGTTAGAGGACAGGAGATAACTGGACAAGGGCATGCAGACATAATTCAGTTATTGTGAAGTCATACGTTCCTATGGCCACATTTGTGATGGGAATTTTCTATGTAAACCTGTCACAGTTGTAAAGCCAGTGGTGATGCTGTGCCGCCACTGGTGGGAAGGCATAATTACAGTGTGATAAGATTCACATTGATTGTTTTCATTATAAATGTGGCCATAGGAATTTAAAATGGAAAAGGTTAACTGGAGGTGGGTGCAGAAAAAGATTTTTAATACATAGAAAATTCAGCAAAATGTTCTTTGTGTTTTCCTGATTTTTTTCTCTCTTTCTCCATTGGAGGTATGGTTCCTAGGGCACTAGCTGCCCTCAAGGACCCACTCTTTAATGTGAGCGCCCAGAAAGTAAGCGGTGCTAGGCTTTTCAACTGCAAGGGGCATCACCTTTGAAGCCCAATTCTGTCTTGACCCAATGTTCACATACATACTTTGCAGCAGGGATCAATAGGCAGGAATCACGGTGGGTAGCTCTGGTTTATTTCCCCTCTCTTACCTCCCCACCCCACTCCAGCCCAAGGATGTTGAGGCCAAGCCCTACCCTGGCTGAGATTAGCTCACACCAACACAGACCATGGGTTGAATTAGGGCTGATCTTGGGTACGACTCGGTACTGCTCTCGGTGGTACACTAGTTTCCTGACTCATCGGATGAGTGCCAATACATTTTTCTTCAAGCAACTCCTTGGTATGTTTTGGGATTGCCAAATATTGTATCATTTATTGCCATCCCTTAATGGATTTGTTGAGTGACAAATTAAAAGTACTCTTGTTTGGTTTTGAAATATATGAATCTGTTGATTTATTTATAATTTTATTCATATTGAATGCCATAGAGACTGAATTTTTAGAGTGCATTGACTGTTACTTGGGGAGCATTTGCCCTCTGCTCAAAAAAGATAAGTAATCTTTATAATAAAGTGACTTGTGTCTGTTGTGCTAAAGCATGAGTGTTGAGGTGTCTTAATTTTCTCCTTCCTCGTTAGTTAAGTATTTTCTAAGTTTTTTGCTCATCAATCATATTCCCCAATCTCATTCCAACCAAAATTCCCCAGGGAATCAGCTGGCAACTTCTTGTCCCTAAAGCAAGAAGAGAGATGGGGTGGGAGGAGTGCATAGGGGAGAGAGGTGGGAGGGTAGGAAGAGAGGGAGAAAGGAGGGAGGAGTGAGGGGCGAGGGGAGGAAGGGAAATGAAGAAGGGGCAAGAGGGAGGGGGCATGGGGTGAAAAGATGGAGGGAGAGCAGGGGGGGGAGGGAGGTGGGGAGAACAAAAGGAGGATGGAGGGAGGATGACAAAGGAGAAGAGCAGGGGGATGGGAGAGAGGAGAGTTGGAAGGATTGGGAGAGGAGGGAGAGAAAGGAGAAGAGGTGCAAGGGAGGAAGGCGGGGGTGGGGGGGAGAAGGATCAGAGTTGGGAATAAGAGAAGGGGTAGTCACAAATTGCAAAGCAAACCATAAGCCATAAGCACATGGAAGAATCATAAGCCATGGAAGAATATATTCCTCAATGTATGCTCTTGGGCCACCTCTAGGTTTTTTTTTAAATTCATTGATGGGATGTGGGCGTCGCTGGCTAGGCCTGCATTTAGTGCCCATCCCTAATTGCCCTTGAGAAGATGGTGGTGAGCCGCCGCCTTGAACCGCTGCAGTCCATATGGTGTAGGTACACCCACAATGCTGTTAGGAAGGGAGTTCCAAGATTTTGGCCCAGCGACAGTGAAGGAACGGCGATACAGGTCCAAGTCAGGATGGTGTGTGGCTTGGAGAGGAACTTGAAGGTGGTGATGTTCCCGTGCATCTGCTGCCCTTGTCCTTCTAAGTGGTAGAGGTCGCGGGTTTGGAAGTTGCTGTTGAAGGAGCTTTGGCGAGTTGCTGCAGTGCATCTTGTAGATGGTACACACTGCAGCCACGGTGCGCCGGTGGTGGGCATGCAGGAATGCTCTTACCGGTGGCATAGTGGTTAGCACTGTTGCCTCACAGCGCCAGAGACCCGGGTTCGAATCCGGCCTCGGGTGACTGTGGAGTTTGCACATTCTCCCCGTGTTTGCGTGGGTTTTCTCCGGGTGCTCCGGTTTCCTCCCACAGTCCAAAGATGTGTGGGTTAGGTTGATTGGCTATGATAAATTGACCCTTAGTGTTAGGGGGATTAAATACGTGGGGTTACAGGGATAGGGTGGGATATGTGTTGGTGTAGGGGTTACGGGGATCGGGTGGGATATGTGTCGGTGCAGGCTCGATGGGCCGAAATGGCCTCTATCTGCACTGTGGGGTTTCTGTGAAAAGGACGTAATACAAAACAATACTCACTTAATTTTCTCATGCTTTATGACAACATAATCGTTTTCAAGATAGATTTCAGCAAAGGTACTGTGCAAGGCAAATTTACAGCACAGGTTTGACAGTGTCTGCACTGTGTAGAAATGTGAGATCCCTGGTTGCAGCATTGACCACATCTTAGTGGTAAACCTGGAACCCAGATTAACCAGGAGGCTATTTGTAGTTTCCAGATATTCAGCAGTTGCTTTAACTTGTTCATTTCCAGTTGAAGCCAACAAGAGGATTTTTTTTTTTTTTTTTTTTACTGAATGGTCAGCCTAAATGTTCAATGTTGTCTTTGACTGTCAACGCCACCTTCAGTGAAGCAGAGCGTTGTGCCACCAGCATCCTCTCTGCGATACGACATTAGTACCATTTCTGAACTGGTACATACCAGGTTTTGTAGGGGCTCAGCCAGCCCCTTCCCAAACCCATGACCTCCACCACCTAGAGCAGGGGTTTGCAACCTTTTTGCTTCCGAGGCCACCCCTCCCATGTTATTAAAAATTCCACGGACCCCTGAAACACATTTTTTCTGCATAAAAATTCGTTATTAATAGCTATTATGCCTTGCGTAAAGAAGAATTTATTAAGTCCTTCATTTACATAAGCAAAATACTGTGGATGCTGGAAATCTGAAATAAAAACTGAAAATGCTGGAAACACTCATCAGAGAAACAGGGTTAACGTTTCAGAACTGACGAAGGGTTATCGACCTGAAACGTTAACTCTCTTACTCTCCCATAGATGCTGCCTGACCTGCTGAGTATTTCCAGCATTTTCTGTTTTTATTCTAAATTTACATGACGTGTCCATTTGCTGCCCAAGGTCTGCTCCACCCCATCAACCAATTGCTTAACAGAAATGAACCAAGAGCAACAAGCGCGGCGCTCACTACAGGCCCGTTCTGTGCATGCTCGGGCAGACTGGACTAAAATGCCAGGTCCACCTCCTCCATTTCGGAAACAGAACTTCCCTCTTATTTCAACACCAAACCCCAACACAGCGGTGAAAGCCAGCGATTTGCATTAACAGCACCAGTAATGGTGGAGGCGGATGGCACAGGAGAAATAAACAGGGCCCTGAGCGACTTTACCCAGCTGACCTAAAATCATTTAGTGACAAAGGCAGCCCCCCCTCTTTCCTCCTTCCCCAACCCTTTCACAAATAGCCGGCGGTATCTCAAAGGACCCGAGTGCCCAGGCTGGGCCTATCCATCTGTCAGAGAAGCACATGGCCAGGAATATAAAGCTCTGAGCCTGGGGCACGAGGAAAATTGTGATAACGCCTTCAGCTATTTTATTAACTCAGGCTGAAGACATTGAGGGAGAGAGTCACACTGGATCCCTGATTACTACAGCCTTGCCGAAGGCCCAGAGGCTGGAAAGTCTCTTTCTTTTCTTTCCCCACCCTCCCACCCCCAGGCCATGTGGCGCACGCTCTCTCTCCATTGACCGCGCTTTTTTCAAACGCGTGAACGGCTTCCAACCCACACAGGGCAGCTCCGCACGAGGGGAAAGAAAAGGGTCGTAAGGAAGGCTCACGCTATCTCCGCTCACGCAACGCCGGACTAATTCGTGGATTTCCCTGCCCCCCAACTCAGGTTTTAATCCCCCTGGAAGAGAAGTTATAACTTCCACTGTTTTATTTAATAGTTAAAAGCGACAAGTGGTTTATGAACGTGGAAGCGATTAGGGCTGGTTCAAAAAAACACTTACCAAGATAAATACTGCTGTAAAAGTCAGTGACACGCACAGGGACTTACCTAACCTAACAAATGGTGTCCAACAGTAAGAACCTGAATTGACTGCACATGCACAGTCTTTGTATTGCTGAGACAGTTCCACTCGTCTAAATATACAGGGGAGACTAATGATATTTATGCCATAAACATCAGTAGTCTCCCCTGGATATTGATGGGACAAACCAACTGGCGGAGTGTCCCTGGAATCTTCTCACAGACCCCCAGTTGAGAACCCCTGACCTAGAAGGACCAGGGCAGCAGGTGCATGAGAACACCATCATCTCCAAGACACACACTGTCCTGAGTTGGGCATATATTGCTGTTCCTTTATGGTCGCTGGGTCAAAATCCTGGAACTCCCAACCTAACAGCATTGTGTGGGAGTACCTTCACCACACGGACTGCCGCGGTTCAAGAAGAAGGCGGCTCACCACCACCTTGTCAAAGGCAACTAGAGATGGGCAATAAATGCTGGCCTTGCCAGCGACACCCACATCCCCAGAATGAATTTTTAAAAAAGATTCAAGCTAACAGAGATGTTGTCATTGCAAAGCATATCCACAATCGCATTTAACAAGTGTTCCAATTTGTTAGTTGGCATTTTACTGTAATTCACACACTCAGGAATTCAAAGCGTACAATCTCCTCAATTTAGTATTTTATTATGAAAGCCAGTACTCCAATTCCTTTTTCTTCCCCACAAAGCCAGTAATTGTTTAATGGCCCGGATTTTGCAGTGGTAATGACAGCGAAACTGTCAGCGTTCACCATCATTACTCTGCTAAAACTGGCCGTAACTTCAGGATTTAGCGCATGCACAGATAAACGTGGAAATCCTGAAGTTGTCGTCAGTCATTCCCTGCTCTGCCACAGGCTACGCTGTGGAACTCCTCATAGCCAGCAATCAGTGAAATCACGTGAACTGATGAAAACTTTCCCTTTTCTGTTCTAATATCGCTGTTAAATGAGGCGTAACTGGGTTTTTAATGGTGTTCTGAGAATAACTACTGCTAAACAACTGTTCTGAAAAACTAATTTTATATTTGTGGAATGTAAAATTTCTCCATTATGATAAAAAGTACTAGATTTTTAAAATAATAAAAATATATTTTTAAGTTTGTTTATGATATTTCAGCGTCTACCTTAAACCCATGTATATGTCCCAATCTTTATTTTGCTCTTTGTAAAAATGTTAAAAAGTGAATGATAAAAGCTGTTTTTTATTTCCTGGTTTGTTGTCTGAGAATTCTTCAGGGTGATTGGCTGCTTAGCCAGCTTGATGAGATCACTGCTGCTGGACGCTGGAGAACCCCTATAGACAGCGCGACAATCAAATTAACTGAGAAAGCTAATATTTTTGCCACAAACAACGCAAGATCTTTGTGGACAGCTTTCTTCAGGTCAGCGGCGATTGCCGTCACTTCGCCACTGACCACAAATTCCGGGCCATTATTTCACCAAATGTAGGAAGGTATTTTGGGAGAAAGACCGCAATTTCAATGCCGTTAATTCTTGCAGGTGAGTTGCCGATCCTGTGCAGACTCTTCCACACACCTCCGATTTAATCTTCTTCCTTCTGTGTGGTGCTTATTGTTACATGGAATTTACAGCACAGAAACAGGCCATTCGGCCCAACAGGCCTACGCAGGTGTTTATGCTCCACTCGAGCCTCCTCCCGCTCCTAGGTCACCTCACCCTATCAACATAGCTTTCTATTCCTTTCTCCCTCATTAGCTTATCTGACACTCCTGCTGTGTCTCTGGAAACATTTGGTTACTGGCGCAGGATATTAAACCACTGCTGCCGTTCTTGGATGTGTATGTGTGTCTGCTCCCCTTTTCATGATAAGAAGCTGTAAAAAAAATTTAAAACTCTATAAACTTTTAACCTTATTCTCACTAAATATCATGTTTTTCTGTATCTTCTCCAAAAGTAACTGATTTTGTTTCGGGAGGCCAGTAGGGGAAATGAATCAGCCCTTGTTTCATCTCTACAATTCCAACTTCGAGTCACTGTCTCCACAAACGATGTGTGTGTGTGTCTTAAAACACAGATTATATGACTATTTCCTGCTGTTGAATTCCTTATAGATTTAGCTTTATTTTCTTTTGCGAAGTCCCGTGTTATTTTCCTCTTTATTTACAGTTAAGAAGTAAGTTCTAGCGGACTCTTTTGCTGGTCCAATTGCACTCTTATTCTTGATTTTAATTTTTCTACTTCTTTCACATCCTTCCAAGCCAGTTATTTCTCCAAACCAACAAACAGTTTTGCTCTTTAATCATCGATTCATTTTTCACTGAAATTCCAATTCCAGTATCTCAACAAATGGTGACCTATTAAAAAAAATACAAAGCAGATCGATTTGTTCTGACGTTCCTTATATACTCAGCTCAGTGCCAATAAACTCTGCTGCAGCTGGATTGTTTTCTCAGCCCGTGTTCCCTCAGTGATAAACACGCTGCCTGTAAGGGCACACAGCTCGCAGCTTCTCCGCACAGATCTTCACAAGTGCCGATGTAATTTTGATGTTGATTTTTTGTTTTGTGTTTCTGATGTCTCCTTCAATTCAATTCAATTCAATTCAAATCGCTTTATTGGCATGACAAGGTACATCTTATGTTGCCAAAGCATCGAAAAACATTCATGGTTGAACACATAAATATAGATCTATCCATACAGTGTATAAACAGATATATCCCTGAGTGTATAAATATACATTCATATAATTTGTATATACTCTTTTCTTAGATTTACTGGTTGTCCCTCTGTTTATGGCAAGCTGTCGCTAAGGTTACACAATTTCTCTCCTCCCCTAGTAGGTATGGGAGTTTTTGGTCGTCATTCAAATTTCTGAATTCCGGGCATATTTTTGTGAATTTTGGGTAGAAATTCTCCCTTATGCCCTGATATTTTCTACAAGCTGTGAGGAAGTGCATCTCTGTCTCCACCACTCCCTGACTGCAGTGAGAGCATATCTTGTCCTCTCTTGGTAGCCGGGTCTGCCTGTGTCTACCTTTTTCGATCTAACACCGAGCTGTTTCTCTTCTGTGACTGGAAGTTGTCGCAATGCAGAGTTGTCAATCCAACGCAGACTTTCCCTCACAGGTTTCCATTATGAGCTCTTTTAATTTAAAAAAATGAATTTCGTTGATTGCTGGAAAGATTTTGTTTTGAAACCCCGCCTAATCCTCCTCACGATTAACACAAAGCTTAACGACTGTCTCTCCAGTCAGCATTGTGTCAGCAAGTCCTTTTATAATGCAGTCACGAATTTCATTGTGATGTACTGTGGCTTGAGGATTGAGTCATCATTAATGGGTTGATTTTTTAAAAATAGCTTTTAAATTGTTTTTCAGAAAGTCAATCATAAAATCTACCCTTAACTCTTATTATTTATGATTTTGTGATCCCAGCAGCAAATCCTGTCCCCAGTTCCCAATTTATGCTCTCAGCACTGGGAGCCCTCATTCACACATCTTATCATTAAATGTGTTCAGGTAGAGGAGCAATTTAGGGAAAAATATTAGGCAGAACTCCCTTTCTTCAGCTTAACATTGACAAGACTGAAGCCATCATTATTTGGCTCCCAGGAGAGATTCTGCACACTAGCCTCTGATTCTGTCCCCTCCCTGGTTGTTCATTCAGGCTGAATTGTTGCACAATCCTGGTGTCGGAGCTTCAAACTCTACACCCCAAACATCAATAAGCCTGTTTCTACCTCTCTAACATTGTCTCCTTCTGTTCCTACCTCACCGAAACTCTCATCCACCCTTCATTACATAGGATACTAGCTGAAGTGCCCGGCGGTGCCGAGGCTTTTTCGAGGGCATGTTGTTGTTGGAAGAGAGAGAGAGAGAGCAACTGGGGGGGGGGAGGGAGGGCCTGGGGGGGGGAGGGAGGGGGGGAAGGGAGGGTGGGGGGGGAAGGGAGGGCAGGGGGGAAGGGAGGGGGGGAGGGCAGGGGGGAGGGGCCCCCCCGAGGGTCGCGCCCCCCCCTGAGGTGAAGACCGCCGATTGCGGCTGTGCGAGACGGCCGGCGGGCCCGGTTGCCAGGGTAACCCTTGACGCTCAGCAAGCCTCGCCCCCCCGGCCGAGCCAGAGAGAGACGCCGCGTCTCAGCTCCTGCTGTGCGCGCACCCTTTAGCAAGGTAGCGGCGCAGGCCCGCCCCTCCAGCCTTCAAGTGGGGCCGGGAGGTGCCTAGCTCGGGCATGGGTGCGGAGGAGAAGCCGAGGCTTCGAGGCCTACCTGGAAAAATGGGGAAAGGTAGGAAAATTAATGAGATTAGATAAGTTAATTCGTTTCTAAATCATTTTTTTTTAAAACAATATGTGTTTTAAAAGGAACGTTTTTTTTAAAGACGCAGAAAGCGGAAAAAAGAAAGGAAAAGTTTGGAATCAAGATGGCGGCAACTCACCTCGGTTCAGAACGATAAGGCCCGCCCACACACGCACCAATTGGCCCGGCGCCACACGCCAGCAACCCGGCGTACGATTGGTCGAGCTCGAGGTCACTCTGTCGCTAATGAGCGGATAATGAGATGCTAATGAGCGGAATGTTAAGGTTTTTCAGATACCGCGGGCGCGATTTTAGCCCGGCCGAAACGTAAATACGCTTAAAACCGTTTTGGAAAGGTAAGCTTTCTTTCGACGTAACGCACGCATAGGTACGCCCTGTAACTTTCGAGCGCATAGCCCGACAGATGCACACGCGATGACAGACAGAATGACAGACAGACAGATCGACCGATTTATATATATAGATAGATACGGCACAGAAACAGGCCATTAGGCCCAACCAGTCCATGCCGTGTTTATGCTCCACTCGAGCCTCCTCCCGCCATTCCTCATCTAACTCTATCACCATAACCCTCTATTCCCTTCTCCCTCATATACTTATCCAGCTTCCCCTTGAATGCATCTATACTATTTGCTTCAACCACTCCCTGTGGTAGCGAGTTCCACATTCTCACCACTCTCTGGGTAAAGCAGTTTCTCCTGAATTCCCTATTGGATTTCTTGGTGACTATCTTATATTGATGGCCTCTAGTTTTGCTCCAAGTTTGACAGCTTGCTGGACTCCTGACCTCGACCCTTTACAAACTCCAGCTCATCTAAAACTCTGCTCTTCCTGCGTGTCTATAATTCCTGTCCTCAGACGGGGACCCACACTAGTTCCCCATTTCTCACCCATTTGATTTTGAAATCCTCATCCTGGTTTACAAATCCCTCCCTGGCCTCACCACACCCTACCTCTGCAACACCCTCAAGCCCTACATAAAGAAAGAACAACTAGCACCTTTTACATCTACCTGAGAGGACAGTCGGGACCTCAATTTAATGTCTCATCCGAAAGACGACACCTCCAACAGTGCAGCATCTCCTCAGTACTGCACTGGGAGTGTCAGCCTAGATGTTGTGCTCAAGTCTCTGGAGTGGGATTTGAACCCATGATCTTCTGACTCTGAGGTGAGAGTGCTGCCCACTGAGCCACGGCTGACACACCCTCTGCTCTTCCTATGCTGGCCTATTGAGTATCTTCCAACCTGCCACACAATTGGTGGCAGACCCTGCAGCCACCATGCCTGGCTCTTTGGAAGACGCTTCATCAACTCTTCCAATCTGCTACCTCTTGCTTCATCTGCTGAAGCCTAGTTAAAATCTTCAAGCATACCAGGCAATTTGTTTTGTCATTGAGCAATGCCGCACAAGATATAATATTGTGCGTTACTGGTAAGGAATTCGAAAAGCTTCCAGCATCTCGGTCGAAAGCTCAACCCCATTTCTGATTGTGACTTGCTGAACACCACCAACCTACAGCTGATCAATTTAAATCATAGGATTACATAGCATTACATAGGATATACGGCACAGAAACAGGCCATTCGGCTCAACCAGTCCATGCCGGCATTTATGCTCCACACAAGCCTCCTCCTGTCTTTCCTCATTTAACTCTATCAGCATAACTCTCTATTGCCTTCTCCCTCATCTGCTTATCTAGCCTCCTATTAAATGCATCTATACTATTTGCTTCAACCACTCCGTGTGGTAGCGAGTTCCACATTCTCACCACTCTCTGGGTAAAGAAGTTTCTTCTGAATTCCCTATTGGATTTCTTGGTGACTATCTTATATTGATGGCCTCTAGTTATGCTCTTCCCCACAAGTGGAAACATTCTCTCTCTATCCACGCTATCAAAATCTTTCATAATTTTAAAGACCTCTATTAGGTCACCCCTCAGCCTTCTTTTTTCAAGAGAAAAGAGACCCAGCCTGTTCATCCTTTCCTGATATGTATACCCTCGTATTTCTGGTATCATCCTTGTAAATCTTCTCTGCACCCTCTCCAGTGCCTCTATATCCTTTTTATAATATGGTGACCAGAACTGCACGCAGTGCTCAAAGTGTGGTCTAACCAAGGTTCGATACAGGTTTAGCATAACTTCCCTACTTTTCAATTCTATCCCACTAGAAATAAACCCTAGTGCTTGGTTTGCTCTGCGATCAGTACCACTGGGATCCACTTGGTTTTAAAGAAATGTTTTTAAAAAGATATTTTGGGGGGAATTTGTGTGATCATTAAGCGAAGGATATTTGGTATTGGGGAATGGAACGTTTTCCACTTTGAGCATCCAAGTGTCAGCATCGGGTATTCCCGGGTCAGATATTGGGCAGTTATGTAGAAATCCAATTTTCCTCAATTCTTCGTCAAAAATGTACCTCAGCCCCAACCTCTGAAGTGAACCCCCAATTGCAGCAGGCTGACAACTTCCCATTTCTCACACCAGCCATCGTGCGGCCTCGCTGAGTGAGATTACCAATCAGTGCTAAATCAGGGGCGTTTCTGTTCTGTGGACTCGAGCCCACTCATGCTCTCAGTGAGAGCGAGGGTGAGGTAGGAACAGAAGGAGGCAATGTTACAGAGGTAGAAATGGGCTTATTGGGGTGAGAACTGTCCAAACTCATTTCACTTTAGGGTAGACAATAAACTGAAGCCACCCTCACTCCTTCAATTCGGACTGGACTCGCGGCAACTCGTAATTCCTAAAATAATTATTTTATTGGGGGATGGTGCAAAGAAATAGAATTTTTGTGTTGTCAGCCCTTTGAGTTACTAACAGCCTTATGTTGATGGGGATGAAACCATTAGCGGCTAAAAACAGCTTAGCTGCGCAATCCTCTGTTCACTGTAGATGTGGTGGATGTAGATTCACGTCTTTCCTTGTCGCTCTGATGCCATAAATAGTGTCCATATGAAAAGTGCGGTGCCGTGCTCCTGAGGTGTTACTATTTGAAGACCTTTCAAAGACTAACAAAGCTCTCCTGTTACAAGGGAAGCTGTTTTTCTCTGTTGTTGTTTGGTTAACGTTGGTCTAATTTGGAACTATTTATACTCCGTTGCCAAGGCACTTTTACATTTCGGCACTGGATTTGGGAGTGGCACTGTTCCGGTCTTCCAAAGCTATTTACATTTCATCTCTCACCGTTTTTTATCAAGGATGCAGCACAGATTCACCAGAATGATACCGGGGCTAAAAGGGTTAAATTATGAGGACAGGTTGCACAGACTAGGCTTGTATTCCCTGGAGTATGTGAACTAATTGAGGTGTTTAGGATGATTAAAGGAGTTGATTGGGTAGATAGAGAGAAACGGGGAATCCAGAACAAGGGGGAATAACCTTAAAATTAGAGTCAGGCCATTCAGGGGTGATGTCAGGAAGCACTTCTTCACACAAAGGGTGGTGGTAATCAGGAACTCCCCCCACCCCCCGGCAAAAAAAAGCTGTTGAAATTTTAAAACTGAGAGTGATAGATTTTTGTTGGGTAAGGGTATCTGGGGATATGGAACCAAGGTGGGTAAATGGGGTTGAGGTACAGATCAGCCATGATATAATTGAATGATGTAGCAGTCTCAAGGGGCTGAATGGCCTCCTCCTGTTCCTGTGAGCCAGGCACAAATGCTGAGCCGGCAGATCAGACAGCAGTTTGTAAGGCTCACGGGGTAGGCTGAGCAGTAGGTAATTCTAACTGCAGCCTTTTTAAATGTTACAAAACTAAAGTATAAATAACTTGCATTTATATAGCACCTTTCACGACCTCAGGATGTCCCCAAGCGCTTTACAGCCAATGAAGTACTTTTTGAAGTGTGGTCACTGTTGTAATGTAGGAAACGCGGCAGCGAATTTACACACAGCAAGCTCCCACAAACAGCAATGTGATAATTTGTTTTAGTGATGTTGGTTGAGGGATAAATATTGGCCAGTGAAGGGTGCTATATAAATGTAAATTCTTTCTTTGCCTTAATTGTAGTGCCTACTGCTGCCCTAACTGAGATCAGCGAGGTTTAAGCTTAGATAACTGAGCACAGACACGCGATCAATCCTGGAACTTTCCTATCTGTATGGATCAGTACCACACCTCGCAGTGCTTTTTGCCACAGAATAATCCGAGGAATGCAAGGTCTTTTAAAACAGCGATGACAAACCAAGTAAGCCAGCCTCTAAACAGCTTTACTTTTGAACAATCCTTTCTCCTAAACAGCACTAGTCGGGGCTGTTATGTTCATAAATAAATAGACGTTTTCATTATGAACAGCTAGCTTGAGCTAGTCATTTATTCAGCCATGTGGACTAGTGTACAGGCATCCATCTTGACTACTGCCTTGTGGGTAGCCCCCTACTAAACATACAGCTCCACCTAGTGTACCATTCTAGAATGACATGTTACTGATCATTACATCCCCCTTCCTTAGAGGTTAAACAAAATCAATATCAATCAATCATAATGACATAAACATCTTCACAACAGTCAACACATTTTCAAAGCTTTACTTTATGAACTCTAAGTTTTTCATTCTTTTATTATAGTTTTCTTTATACTCAAAGATTAAGTTTATCAGGCTTTTTTACTTCACGTGTGGATCTTCTCAGCACAGGTAGGTCTGATGTGTTTTCATGAGAGCCTGTATGTGTGTTTGTGTTAGATTGTTCTGGTGGTGAGTGACAAGATTCAGTTGCGGCATTGTCATCGATTTGCTCTTGGATAGTTTCTTGTGTTTTCAGGAGGGAACGGCGGTTCCTCCTGAGAATCTGTCCTTCCTCAGTTCTAACAGTGTATGACCTTGGTCCTACTTCCTCAAGAACTGTAGCTTTCCTGTTCCACGCATCTGGATCCTCAATCCTGACAACATCATCCCTTGTCAATGGTTTCAGAGTTTTGGATGACTTGTCATAGTGTGATTTCTGTTTCAGCTTTAACAGTTGAAGTCTCTGTCTCAGTTCCTTACTCTGCTTTTCTTTTGCACAGCAGGGTAGCGTGGTGCGCAACTTGCGACCCATTAGGTGCTCAGCAGGTGAAGAACCACAGTCTAAAGGGGAGGCTCAGTAGCTCAGCAGGGCGAGATAAGGATCAGACTTACTTTCTGTTGCTTTCTTCAGTAGCTGTTTGAGAACTTGAACACCTTCCTCTGCCTTACCATTCGACTGAGCATACAGAGGACTGGATGTGATGTGTTGAAAGTCATAATGTGCTGCAAACTGTTGCCACTCCTTACAGTTGAAGCACGGACCATTGTTGCTAACGGCAACCCTGGGAATTCCATGTCTGGCGAAGATGGATTTAACATGCATTATGACACTGCTTGCTGATGTGCTTGAGAGCAGCGCCATCTCAGGATAGTTAGAATAGTAGTCGATCACTATTAGATAGTCTTAACCATTCAAATGAAAGAGGTCCATACCAACCTTTTGCCATGGTGCTGTTGGTAAGTCAACTACTATCATTGGTTCCTTTGCTTGTTTGTTTTGGTGTTTCTGACATGTCTCACATATGCCTATCATGTTCTCAATGTCCTTATTTATGCCAGGCCAATAAACAGTATCTCTTGCTCTCCTTTTGCATTTTTCAATTCCGAGGTGTCCCTCATGAATCCTTTTGAGCATGTCTTGATGTAGAGCCTGTGGAATGACTATTCTGTTCTGTTTTAGTAATAGTCCACTTGTGACACTTAACTCTGACCTGATGTGATAGTACTTTGGACAGGAACCTTTTGGCCAACCATGATGAATGTTCTCTATTACTGTTTGTAACACTGTATCTTTTACTGTTTCTTCTGCTATTTGCTTTGATTTTGTGTCCGACACAGGTAGCGCAGCAGTGACCATACTCACATGAACATCCACGTCTTCCTCAGTAGAGCTCACATGACTCATTGTGGGTGCTTGGGATAGTGCATCTGCTAACACTATGTGTTTGCCTGGTGTGTAGATCAGTTCAAAGTCATATCTTTGCAGCTTCATCATGAGTCGTTGAATCCTTGAAGACATCTCATTCAGATTTTTTTTAATGATGGCAACCAGTGGGCAGTGGTCTGTCTCAACTGTGAAGGTGGGAAGTCCATATATGTAGCCATGGAACATTTCTAGTCCAACTACCAAGCCTAGACATTCCTTTTCAATCTGGGCGTATCGACACTCAGAGTCAGTCATAGACCTGGAGGCATAGGCAACAGGCTTCCAATCTTCACCCTCTGCTTGTAGCAAGACCGCGCCTAGGCCATCTTTTGATGCATCCGTTGACACTTTGATTCTCTTTGTTGGGTCAAAGAAGGTGAGTACAGGTGTGGTTGTCAGCATTGTTTTGAGGTTCATCCACTCTTGTTCATGTCTTTCTGTCCATGCAAACTCATTTGTTTTATGTAGCAGGTCTCGCAGACAGGCTGTCTTGGCTGACAAGTTAGGAATGAACTTTCCAATGAAGTTTATCATCCCCATGATGCGTAGCACTCATTTTTTGTCAGTGGGTCGGGGCATTTTGAGTATGGCGTTTACTTTTTCCATATCTGGCTCTATTCCTTTACCAGATAGATTATCTCCTAGGAAAGTGACTTCCTGGATGCCAAACTGACACTTGGCTTTGTTGAGCTTCAGTCCATTCCGGCGTATGCTCTGTAGCACTTTAGTCAGTCTCTCATTGTGTTCTTTCAGAGTGGAGCCCCAGATGATGATGTCATCAACATAGGCCCGAACTCCTTCCAGACCTTCAATTATGTGTTCCATCGCTCTATGAAAGATTTCAGATGCAGATATTATCCCGAAAGGCATTCTGAGGAAACAATACCTGCCAAATGGTGTGCTAAAGGTACAGTATTTGGTGCTCTCTTCATCCAGTTTTAGTTGCCAAAATCCTTGTGAGGCATCGAGCTTTGTGAAGTATCTGGCACCTGACATTTCACTGATGATTTCTTCTCGCTTGGGAATCTGGTAGTGTTCACGTTTTATGTTTGCATTTAAGTCCTTTGGATCCATGCATACTCTTAGATCATTGTTCTTTTTCTTTACACATACCATGGAGTTAACCCAATCTGTTGGCTCTTCGACTTTCCTGATGACTCCTAGTGTGGTCATTCTGTCCAGTTCTTTCTTGAGCCAGTCACGCAGGGGTGCTGGAACTTTCCGTGGAGCATGTACCACTGGCTGAGCACTCTTCTTTAGCTGGATCTTGTAAGTGAATGGTAGAACTCCAAATCCTTTGAACACATCCTGGAAATTATTCACTACAGAATCCACTGAGTCATCTGGTCTGCTTATGGCACAGTTTATACGGTAGACTCTCTCGACCAGTTCTAAGTCCTCACAAGCTTTGTCACCTAGTAGTGAATCAAGTCCTTCAGCCACAACAGAAAACATGAGATGATGCACTTTGTCTTTGACTGTCACTTTAAGCGTGCATACACCTAAGCTATCTATTTTCTGTCCATTATAGTTCTTCAGTAGTACTGACTTTTTCTGTATTTTGGGCTTTTCTTTCATATTTTTAATGTCACTCATACTGATTAAGTTTGCTTTTGCCCAGTGTCTAGTTTCAATGTAACTAATGCTCCATTTACCTGCAGTGGCATCATCCATTTGTCCTCTTTTACTGCATTAACTTTATGTTCAGCATTGTCCATTCCTGAGGGCTGCACATTTTCTGTATCCTTTTCTATATTGTCACATGACACCATTCCTACAAAAAATGTCTCACTTAAATCAGTGTCCTCAATCACATTGACTTGTTGCCCTTTCTTTGTTTTTACTTTTGAAAAGCATTGTTTGGCAAAGTGATTCTTTCCATTACATTTTGTGCACATTTTTCCAAACGCTGGGCATTGTCTTGACTGGTGCTGGTAACCACAGCATTTACAATTAAAAATTCCATCCTCCGATTGCTTTGCATTTCTGTTCTGCCCACGTTTCTTCCCCTTGTAGGACACAGCACCGACAGCAGCACTATCGCTTACTACAGTCGCAATTATTATTAATTTCACTGAAAGTCTTTGCGTGCTGTTGAGCTAGCTCACTGGCATGGCATATTTTCACAGCTTTCTCCAATGTTAGTTCGGTTTCTCTCAACAAACGTTCCCTGACCTTTTTATCATGAATACCAAACACAATCTGGTCACGAATCATGGATGATTTCAGTTCAGAGAAATTACATGTCTGTGCTTTCAGTTTCAGATCGGTCACAAAGCTATCAAAAGTCTCATTTTGCTGCTGTGTCCGTGAACGGAACACGTACCTCTCATAGGTCTCATTCTTTTTGGGAGAACAATGTGTATCAAACTTCTTTAGCACATCGTCCATTTTTTCTCTGTCCTCCTCTTGATCAAATACAAACGTATTAAATACCTCTATCGCCTGCGGGCCTGCAACCGTGAGCAGCAACGCTATTTTCCTTGCATCTGGCTTCGTACCGAACCCGATGGCGGCAATGTAGAGTTCGAATTGTTGTTTGAAAGTCCGCCAATTGCAGTCGACATTCCCCGTGAGTTTCAAACCCTCCAGTGGCTTCAAATTCTCCATGTCACGTTTCGCAATATTCAGCAGATATTACCACTTCTGGTACCATGTTATGTTCATAAATAAATAGACGTTTTCATTATGAACAGCTAGCTTGAGCTAGTCATTTATTCAGCCATGTGGACTAGTGTACAGGCATCCGTCTGTTGTTATTTCGGATTTCCAGCATCTGCAGTATTTTGCTATCGTACTAGTCGGGGCCACTATTGTCTTTCACCTGCTGCTTTCTCTTTAGATGTTCCTCCCTCTCGGCAAGGCTTTCAAGTGAGCTTATCAAACCTGTAATTCTTTAGTTTGGTGGTTGCATTTAAATAGCTACCCACTGTGTTTGTTGGAAATGGCAGCTGGAAAGCCAATGCAGTTTAAAAACAGAATGATTGTCGAAACTCAACTGATGGGATTGATTGGGTGAGACGAAGGGGGCGGGGGAGGAGCATAAACACCAGCATGGACCTGTTGGGCCGAATGTCCTGTTTCTGTGCTGTAAATATTTTGTAATACTTTGTAACTGCGTGTATAAAGCCAATCCAGCCACTCTTGTGCCAGCACACACACACTTCTGTATGATTCAGAGCTGTGGGATACATTCGCACAGACATGGACCTGATGATTAATAGGCCTCCATTACCCCTTATATTACTTATCTGCCTGCAACCACTGCCTGCTTTATCCAGGCTCAGTTGAAAGTCATTCTCTGGACGCGCTGATCATATCTGCTGGTTTCTGTTTTCCTTTGTGCTCTCTGTAAGTGACCTGATGTATCTTACCATCCCTTCTTTTTTCCCTTCGCTGTTCTAACAGGGAAAACAACATTTCCTATAAATAGAAGACTTTGAAATGAGAGAGGACAGAAATGGATTTCTGAAAACAAACACAGGAAAACTGACCTAAAAAAGTAATAACAAAATATCTCTACAAAAACTGAAACCATATGTGCTAGCAATAGTGCATAGCAAGGAGTGAGTTCATGGCTGTAATCTAATCTTAGGGTTCAAATGATGGTTAAAACCAGTTAAGTATATTATGATAGTTATGATCTCTGCGCTCCTGCAATTCTGGCCTTTTGCACATCCACGATTTTTATCACTCCACCATTGGCGGTCGTGCCTGCAGCTGCCTAAGCTCCTGGAATTCCCTCCCTGAACCTTTTTGCCTCTCTACCTCTCTCTCCTACTTTAAGGCGCTCCTTAAAACCTACCCCTTTTACTAAGCTTTTGGTCACCTGTCCTAATATCTCCTTATGTGGCTCGGTGTCAAATTTTGTTTGATAACGCTCCTGTGAAGCGCCTTGGGACATTTTACTACATTAAAGGCGCTATATAAATGCAAGTTGTTGTCAGTATACTGCTTTTATATAATTCCCAGGTATCCATATTCTACATGTTTAGGGGTTCGATATTTTATTTAACATCCACTGTCCTTGTGTCTTGCTGACTTTTATTGCATTTTCATCTGTACGTTTCCCATTATGATGATTCCATTTTCTTACTTTCTTTCCCCTTCACCAATTCTTCTCTTTCCTCTTCCAGCTCTTCGGAAGGGGTTGAACTCACACCAGTTCAACTCATAACTTTTATCCCAAATGGCTATTCTTTATGTATGAGCCGCCACAGTGAGGCGCGTCAGCATGCTATTTGGCTCTGAGGGGCATCACACCTGAGGCTGATCCTGGACTGATCCCAACATCCACAAATGGATTTCCATCAGGGGCCACTGGATGATGATCAGGAGTGCAATTGCTGCTTTTTTTTAAACCATCCATAACCCAGGGGTGCTGAGGCCCACTGCATCACCCCAATTGCTGTTCCCGCTGAGATGAGTCAGATGGGAGAGTGAACCTGGTACCTTCCTGGTTTGTCCACCTCAGCTATTCCCTGGAAAAACTCACGGAGCCATTCAGAGACCAGTTAGATTTCCAATAGGGAAAAAAGATTATTTATTTAAACGACAAAGTGTTATAAATTTCTTGTCTCAAAGGAGTAATAGGACCTAAATAAACTCATTAAAGCCTTCAGTCTAGACGTTCCGATCCTCCCTGAAACATTAATGCTAATTTTCTTTTTTTTATACTTACAATAGCTCCTTTGTAAAATCTATCTTTACAGACATAATTTCTTCTTAACATTCTGAAGACTGTTATTTTGGATTCATGGCTCCAAAGAATTAGACGTATTGTATTGAGTGCAACTTGTAATTTGTACAACTGGTGGAAGAATAGCAAAGAAAAACATTGCTATATTGCTAGAAAAAGCCAAGGATAAGCATTGCAACAATACCTTTGAAAGTACATGCTTTCTTTAAAGGATGGCGGTGGAAATGTAGAGAGCTACCCTTGTCCCCAAGGTATGTTGATCTAGGAGAGGGTTGTGGCGTACCGATCACAGAACGGACACAATCTGCTTTCCGGTCCGTAGACTATAAATCAGGCGTCATGCCTTTAAGAAGGATCACACCTTTAAGAAACTCGATCTGCAACATTGTTAAGCCCAGAGCGGGGGAGGAGGAGTCGAAGCTATGCACTGAGGAAAGAGAGTTGTACTTTGTGTAGTCTCTGACACCATTTTGTGTTCAGCATGCAGCCTCAACAATTAAACCTTTTCTGTTGAACCTCTCCGAGTTCAGTATTTTTTGCTAGGAGTACGTAGACTCCTACATTGGTGACCCCGATGCTCAGGACGACCCCTAAGCGTAACCATGGCTGACACAAACGCAGTTTCTGTGAAGCTGCCGGAGTTCTGGGAGAACTTGGCCACCGCCTGGTTCCTTCAAGCCGAATCGCAATTCCGACTCCGCGGTATCACCGCCGACGCAACGATGTACGACTACCTCCTCGCCTCCCTGGGCAGCTCCACAATCACGAAAGTCTGGACAACACTACAAAACCCTCCGGAGGAAGGCAAGTATGCACATCTCAAGGCCGCGCTCATTAAAAAATTCACAGCCTCCCAATTCGTGCGCAACTGCCACCTCCTCGACCTCCCGGGCCTCGGTGACTCCATGCCGTCAGACTTGCTCTCACATATGCTTGCTCTGACCGACGAGAAACCGCCCGGCTCCCTCTTCCGCACACTCTTTATCCGCCAACCACCTCCCAGCATCCGCCCGGCGATCGTGGCGTCCAGCCTCACGAACCTCGAGGCCCTGGCCGACGAAGCCGATAAGCTCCTGTCCACCAGCTCCAACCACGCCGTCACCCCCGACCTGGCCTCCGCAGCATCGGCACGCGCTCCACCCTCTATCGCGTGGCCACACAGTTCGGCCACGAGGCCCCCACGTCCCCCAAGCCCTCCGACCCAGGGCTACTGCTACTTCCATACCCGGTTCGGCGCACGGGCATGCCGCTGCAGCCATCCCTGCATGTTTCCAACTGCCCCCACACCAGCCTACACGATGGCCGTGGGGCAAGCAGGCGTGCTGCTGTACGTTACGGACAGCGCCTCCGGACGCCGTTTCCTATGCGACACGGGCGCGCAGTGCAGCATCATCCCCGCGTCCGCCCTCGAGATCCAGCGAGGCGGCCGCGGCCTTGCGCTGTCTGCCGCCAACGGCACCGACATCCGGACGTACGGCACCCGCACCGTCACCATCGACCTCACAGGCCGCCGCCACCACTGGGAGTTTATCACCACCAAGGTGCTCTCCCCGCTCCTCGGTGCGGATTTCCTGTGCACCCATGGCCTGTTGGTCGACATGCCTCGGCGCCGCCTCATGGACATGAACACCATGTCACCTGTCCCGGGCGCCATGGCCCCCCCCAACCCGCCGAAATGGCATGGCAGTGCTGCGCCCGCTCAACGGACGACTACTCAGCACTCCTGGCTGAGTTCCCAGCCCTCACCAACCCGACCTTCTCCACGAAGGTTGCTAAGCACGGGGTAGAACACTTCATCCCCACAACAGGCCCACCGGTGTATGCCCACACCCGCAGGCTGGACCCGGCCAAGCTGGAGATCGCGCGGGCCGAGTTCGCCACAATGGAACAGCTCGGCATCATCCGCCGCTCCAACAGCTCCTGGGCCTCTCCACTCCACATCGTCACCAAACCCGATGGGAGATGGCGCCCCTGCGGGGACTACTGGCGCCTAAACAACGCCACCACGCCGGATCGGTACCCCATACCACACATTCAAGACTTCTCGGCTAGACTGGCCGGCCGCTCAGTCTTCTCCAAAGTCGACCTGGTGCGTGGTTACCATCAGGTGCCAGTCCACCCCACGGACGATCCCAAGACGGCCATAATTACCCCTTTTGGGCTATTCGAGTTCCTCCGAATGCCCTTCGGCCTCAAAAATGCGGCCCAGGCCTTCCAGCGGCTCATAGACTCGGTCCTCCGGGACCTGAAGTTCCTCTTTGTCTACCTGGATGACATCCTGGTAGCTAGTTCCTCCAAGCAGAAACACACGAGCACCTCCGCACCCTGTTCCAGCGGCTCAGTGAGCACGGGCTCATCATCAGCCCAGCCAAGTGCCAATTCGGCCTCAGCAGAATCGAATTCCTCGGCCACCACATCACGCAGGACGGAGCCATTCCCCTGCCAGCCAAGGTGCAAGCCGTCCAGCAGTTCCCCTGGCCTACCACCATCAAAGGCCTCCAGGAGTTCTTGGGGATGATCAACTTTTACAACCGCTTCATTCCCGGAGCGGCCTCCTCATGCGGCCCCTATACGAAGCCCTCCAGGGTAAGAAAGACAGAATGGCGATCGAGTGGTCGGCGGACATGTTGACCGCTTTCGACTCGACCAAAAAGGCGCTCGCCGACGCCACCATGCTCGCTCACCCACAGCCCAACGCCAGGGTGGCCCTCACCACGGACGCCTCCGACCACGCGGTCGGCGCCGTGTACAAACAATGGGTCGACGGGGCCTGGCAACCGCTGGCCTTTTTCAGCCACCAACTGCGGCCCCCGGAGGCCAAATACAGTGCCTTTGACCGCGAGCTCCACGCACTGTACCTGGCAGTCCACCATTTTAGATTTCTTCTGGAGGGCCGCCCCTTCACCGCGTTTGTCGACCACAAACCCCTGACATTCGTGATGGCGAAATCTGCGGACCCGTGGTCAGCCAGGCAACAACGCCAGCTCGCTGCGGTGTCCGAATTCACCACGGACATCCGGCACGTCTCTGGTCGAGACAACGTGGTGGCTGACTGCCTATCCCACCCCGCCGTCCATGGCACCCACCTGGCAGTGGACTATGCTCAACTGGCAGCGCAGCAACGCACCGAACCCGATCTACTCTCCGCGCCCACAACCCTCCCAAGGCTGCGACTGACCGACGTCGCCTGCGGCCCGTCCGACGTCACAGTCAAATGCGACACCTCCTTGGCACAACCCCGCCCTGTAGTCCCGGCGTCCTGGCGAAAACGGGTGTTCGACATCGTCCACGGCCTCTCACACCCCGGCACCCGCGCGTCCATTAGACTGGTGGCCAACCGATTTGTCTGGCGCGGCCTGCGCAAAGATGTGCACGTCTGGGTCAGATCCTGCATAGCTTGCCAGCGTGCCAAAATCCACCAACACATCAAAGCCCCACTCGAGGAGTTCACCGTGCTAGAAAGAAGGGTCGACCACGTCCACATCGACCTCATCAGCCCCCTGCTGCCACCACAAGGTCACACGCACCTGCTGACAATCGTGGACCGTACCACCCGCTGGCCCGAGGCCATTCCACTGACGTCCACCACCACCGCCGACATCGCGAGGGTGTTCATCAGTACCTAGGTCGCTCGGTTCGGCGTCCCCTCTGACATGACGTCGGATAGAGGCCCGCAGTTCACCTCTGATCTGTGGGCCGCCATCACCCAAAACCTCGGGGTGGCCGTTCACCGCACCATGGCTTACCACCCCCAAGCCAACGGACTGTGCGAGCGATTCCACAGGTCCATGAAGGTGTCCCTCCGCGCCAGCCTTGAGGACGAGGCTTGGATCGACCGCCTCCCGTGGGTGCTACTTGGCCTACGCTCCGCGGTCAAGGAAGACCTGCAAGCCTCAGCGGCGGAACTCGTGTACGGCCAGCCGCTGCGCGTACCCGGAGAGTTCCTGCCCACCGCCACGACCCCCTGGTCGGCTGACCAGCAACGCCACGCTTTCGCCAACTGAGCACAACAGTTTGCTCCGGTACCCACCGGCCAGCACGGCGAACCAGCAACCCGTGTACCACCTAGCCTGCACATGGCCAAATTTGTTTTTGTGCGCCATGACGCCCACCGAGGACCTCTACGGCCCCCATACGACGGACCCTACAAGGTACTCCAGACGGGGAACATGTTCTTCCTCCTCGAAGTGGGCGGCAGAACTGACAAGGTGTCAGTCGACCGGCTCAAGCTGGCGCACCTAGAGCCTGACGAACCCGTTCAAGTGGGCCAACCCCCACTGCGGGGCAGACCGCCTAAGAGCCCGACGCGTCCGACCGTCCCGCTTCCGACACCAACCGCCAAGAGCCGTTCCGGCCGTGCCATCAAGCAGCCACGCCGGTTCGGACACTCCCTACTAGCGGATTCTGGGGGGAGCTGTGTGGCGTACCGATCACAGAACGGACACAATCCGCTTTCCGGTCCGTAGACTATAAATCAGGCGTCATGCCTTTAAGAAGGATCACACCTTTAAGAAACTCAATCTGCAACATAGTTAAGCCCAGAGCGGGGGAGGAGGAGTCGAAGCTGTGCACTGAGGAAAGAGAGTTGTACTTTGTGTAGTCTCTGACTCCATTTTGTGTTCAGCATGCAGCCTCAACAATTAAACCTTTTCTGTTGAACCTCTCCGAGTTCAGTATTTTTTGCTAGGAGTACGTAGACTCCTACAGGGTCGTGATTATTTTTTACAGATACTTTTATTGCCATATCTTCAAATTTCACAAACTATAAGCCTGGATTTTTCCCTCCGTGGAACCCATTTAATAAATAACAGCGATTGAGGTCCATCCCTATGTTCAGAGGATATGTTGGACATCCGTTTCTTTATTATAACTTACAGTGAATTTCTTATTATATTTACCTTGGTTGGCAATCTTAAAAGGGACATTATCCATTATCTGCATATTTTAACATGATCTCTGGCTTCACCTGACTTGTGCTCTTTTAATAAGGGAGTCAGGTTCAGTGGGCAAATGTGCAGCATGAGCTGGTAGTGAACCATAAATGTCAGGAAGCACACAGATTTGATCTCTGGTTTGAGCTTTGTTAGCTAATGGTGTTGCTGCAATCAGACCCAGTGGGGGTGAAATTCAACTTTGGCAGATGCGCAAAACAGGCAGTATGCTGATTGTCCGTCGTTACACACCCCGCCCAATTTTCCTTTACATTGAAGTTAATCGGGCAGGGTGAATAATAGCGGCCAATCCACTACTGCGCAGCTTGCGCCGCTGCCAGAGTTGAATTTCACCCCCATTGCCCCGAACCCAGGGGGGCGGGGGGAAGGAACCATCCAGGGCTCTTACACTTGACCAATATCCAGTGACTTGTGCTGTCAAGTGTGTGCGTAGATATCTAGTGATGGCCAGTTTGGGCTTGACTGCTATGGTAAAATAGCCTCCCAATGTTCACTATTAGACCCATGCTGAGGATTGGCTGAACTCTGAAGACCACCCCGATTGGAGCAGTGTGACATTTTATTCATTTTTCACACCTGCCATTCGCTGGTTCTTTTGTGAAGGAATAGCCATATTTCAAGAGATACACCATAATATGAATAGAATTCAGACATCATTAATACATGATATACTGGGTTTAAAAGTCTGGAAAGCCTTGGAGACACAGGCTGCAAACAGAAAACAGGCTTCTGAGATGGGATGGTTTGATAACAAAGTTGTAAAAACCAAACAAGCTTTGAAATGGGAATTAGTTAAATATACTAAAACAATGACCCTATTGAAATGGCAGTTTGGCGATTCCAGAGGGTCTGGAGTTTGGGAATAACACAATGGAAGACCTAGTTTAAGGTGTTATAAGCTAACACGTTGAACAGAAACACAAATATTAAAAGAAGCATGTGCCTTTGAAAAGATGACATCAAGTAAAAGAAACACCTGCTGGTCAAATAGTTTTTATGTTAAACTTGGAAGACAGGAAACATAAGATTAAATATGCAACCAATTGAGATAGCTAGAAAACAAGTAAACACTCAGTCAAAGTGTTATACATAGTAAATATGATACCAAACAAGAACACTTTGAAGATATGACTTCAATAGATGCACCAAGCAATTACATTGTTTTTGTATTGAACTTGGAGCAGTTAGGAGACTCAATGTCTGCTAAAACCAGTTAAGCCAATATTAAGAATTGAATGAAAGAATTTTGTAAGAATGGCATCAAATAGAAATCATTGCTGTCATATTGTTTTTATGATAGTTTTTGGAACACCTAAAGGTAGTGACATAATTATGCATGCAATACTTGAATTGACAGTAAGATAGAAAGCATTCAACAGAGGTATCAATAAAGACAATTAGCTGACATCAGCAGAGAACTTCAAAGAATAAACCACTGCAAAAAGGGTATAAAAATAAGAGCTTTTCAAACAGAAAGTCAGAACTCGCTGAACGGGCATGCGTTTCTCAACTTCACAGGCACGCTCTAAGTTTTTAACTTTGAGTCTCGGGTAATCAAAGTATTTGATTTTGGTGGATAATCTGGATTTAGAAATAAGTAAGAAATGTAAAAATGTAACGAAGTAAAGATTTGAGAATAAGGCTCTCTGAGAAATAAGAAATGTAAGCTATTTGTATTTTGAATTGTTAATGTTGCAACTGATTCAACAGCTGTTAACTGAATGTCGGCTCTTAAATAAAACTATATATTTTTAGAATTGTCTTAAAGAGTATTTCTGTATCAACTCGCGAACCCAATTTCTGTACAATCTTTTGTAAGGAGTTGCAGAATTCTGAGGGGTATTCTGGACCCTCATAATAGCCGGAAGGTTACAGTCTAGTTAAACTTATTAGAAGTGCTATCTGGAGGACGGTAACATCTTCAGTCGTTCCTTTCCTTTAGGGAGAGATAGCCTGAACCTTTAGACCCATTTAAGCGTCTTATGGAATTCGGCTATCTCTAACTTAAGTTGAAGGTGAACGTCTGGGGAATACGCCTGATCTGGGGTAGCCCGAACAGGGCTAGGACTTGTAATTATCCCTTCACTTTGAGGGCGATTGTCAGTTAGTGCTGAATTAAGGTCAGTTTTGTGCGGAGGTCCGATAACTATGAGTAACTAGATTTAGAATGCCAAAGCTTATTATGCATACATCTCTTACAGCCAACCGACTGAGGGGACTTTCACTCATAGGTCTGGACTGGATTTGAGCCCTGAGATGAAAGGCCAATGTCCTAACCCACTGGACCATCCAATCCTTATGTTTGGTTTCAATGAGATACATGGAAGTGTAATTACCATAAGAGTGCCTTTTGGTACAGAAACGTCTAATCTTAGACGGAGGTTGCCCCAAACAGCACCATGGTTCCAAACAGGCACTGTTAGTGTTCGTTGGCACTTCTACGTTGGCTAACTTAAGTGAGCTGGAGGAAGTGAAGGCCATTGCAGAAGGAGTTGCATCCCACATATTTGTTTTAACTAGATAAAGGGAAAGCTATTATGCACGAGGGAAAAAGGAATAGAAGGTTATGCTGATAGAGTGAGGTGAAGAGGGGTGGGTGAAAGCTCGTGTGGAGCATAAACAGCGGCATAGACCAGTTGGGCTGAATGGCCTGTTTCTGTGCTGTAAATTCTATGTAACTTAGCCTTTATAGGCTTGGGTTTCAGTCTTGTTTGTAATGGGACCAGCCTGAGCTAGTGTCCCAGTACAGCTTTCATTGTTGGCTGTCCTTAGTCTTGATCCATCTGCCTTGGCTGATGTAGCTGGAAATCCCAAAGGTCTTAATGACTTTTATGTAATATATTTGCTCTTGGGATGTGGCCAACACCATCCACAGTTGCCCTGATTACATTAAAAATCAACCATATATAGAATCATATAAAATCAGAGTAGTACAGCACAGAAGGAGGCTATTTGGCCCATCGAGTCTGCACCAGCTATTTCGATGAGTAATCCAGTTAGTTCTTAGTCCCACTCTTTCCCCATATCCCTGCAATTTTTTCTCCTTTCAAGTATTTATCCAATTCCCTTTCAAACGTGTATAGTTTTTTTATATAGCGTGGGACTAGGGTCGCGTGTAGGCCAGGATGAGTAGGAGTGGCAGGCTCCCTTCCCAGAAGGACATTAGTTGGGTTTTCATTACATTTTTTTTCCTGGAGCCAGCCCACAAATTGTCAAATTTATTGGATTCACTTTCACAACTTTCCATGGTGAGATTTGAACTCTCAATCTCTGGGTTCCTGGTCCAGTTCATTAACCAGAAGTTGACCATATCCTCAAATAATCCCTTTGGATCTCCTGATTCAGTGGGGTCACCCAACACCACATGCCAACCCTTCCAACTGCAACACCTTCCTCTTCATCTGGTTGACCTAGTAAGAAGCAGGGTGTTTCCACACACGCTGTATTTGTTTTGATTGTCAATCAGTAGTGTCAGGTGTAACGTAGGAACAGGAGGAGGCCATTTAGCCCTTTGAGCCTGTTCCACCATTCAATGAGATCATGGCTGATGTGATCTAACTCCATATATCCATCTTGCCCAAATATCCCTTAATACCTTTGGTTAAAAGAAATCTATCAATCTCAGATTTAAAATGAACAATTGACCCAGCATCAACTGTCATTTATGGAAGCGAGTTCCAAACTTCTACCATCCTTTGAGTGTAGAAGTGTTTCCTAACTTCACTCCTGAAAGGCCTGGCTCCTAGACTCCCCAACCACTGGAAATAGTTTCTCTCTATCTGCCCATCAGTTCCCCTTAATATCCTGAAAATTTCCCTCCAAGGCCAATATATCCTTCCTAATAAGTGGTGCCCAGAACTGAACACAGTACTCCAGGTGTGGTCTAACTAGCGCTTTGTAGAGTACTCACTGGTTATGCGGTCTGGGTAATGTGCCTCCCCCAGTATACAATGTGGGAGGTGTGGAAAGGGAAGTGGATTTTAGTTCAGCAAGATAACAAGTCGCTGAGGAATGGCCACAAACAATGATTGAGCCAAGGTTGAGTTTTCCATCACATTGGCACGGAAAATAAGTAACATGAAACCATTCAGAGTCCTCGCTTTAACAGAAGAAAATGAACACTTTTGTCTTTTAAAATTCTTTGAGTATGATGGAGTAGTGCCAGTGACAATACTGCTGAATTCTTTTGGCATCTGTTGCTGCTCTGTGCTAGTGGGATTTTGTGTGTCTCTGCGTTGGTGGTTCTTGGAAATCCTGTCCCACTGTTAACAAAGGGATTAAAATGTGATGCTTCACTGCTCAGTAATACTGTAGCGCTAACACTGCCAGTGTCTGTGCACCAGCTGCCTCTGGTCTGTATATTATGTAGTTGTCCCCATTGTTTAAAAAAAAACAAATTCCTATGTTTTTAACTATTTGGGAGAATTTGGATCCTGATGCAATGGAGCGAAGAGTAAGTCTCACAGAAGGACAGTGACAGGTCAGCAACATTGATTGGAAGAAAACAGCCAGTAAGGGAAGAACTGAGTGTCAGTCTACGAAGTGTCAGGGTGAAAGGAAGAAGCAACTGAATGGAAAGCATCAACAACAGTTAGAGACAAGAACAAGCCTGGGACAAGAAGTGCAGTCAAAGTGGGCTGAAGAGGAATGGAGATGGAGTCAAGAACATAAACATCAAGCAGAGAATGAGGGTAATTTTAGGAGCCTGTGTTTTCACTGATGGTGCATTAAAGGGCAGGGAGGGGTGGGAAACAGGGACCAGAGCAGAATATGTAAAGAGTACGGGTGAAAGAGGGAAAACTGAGCACAGATTATGGATGTCAAAAGCCAGGAACACCTGTCTTTGTTAAAGTATCCTACGTACGAACATATGAAAACTGACGGACAGGAAAAGACCCTCTGGTCCATCCAACTGTGATGCCTTGTGCATCACAATATATCTACTCCCCTCCCACCCCACCCAGAGCCCTGTGATCACTTGGGAGATGCGAAAAAAAAGATAAAAACCCATGCCAATTAGGGGGGGGGGAAAATCTGGAAAATTCCCCTCCGACCTCCTTAGGCCATTGAAACTAGTCCAGGAGATCGATCACTCTGGCCCTGAATTCCTGGCAGTACCTACCTTCTGTAAGAGGTGACCTCTGCTCCAGACAGAAACGGGTCCAGCTCTCTCTGACTAATCACCGCCCTATCAGTCTACACTCAATCATCAGCAAAGTGATGGAAGGTGTCATCGACAGTGCTATCAAGCTGCACTTACTCACCAACAATCTGCTCACTGATGCCTGTTGGATCCGTGTGTTAATGGAGACACGGAATGCAGGAGTTGGTTTAACAGGTGTTTACTGAACAAAGTCTGGAGGTGAACTAAAAGATACAAGATGCTATACAGGCTTATATACCCGAGTGGTCACTACCGGTATTACAGTACACAGGGGCTCTTAAAGGTACATACCCTACAATTCCTCCCCTTTTAGATAATTAGTACATAACATTTTAAGTAATCATTAATTAACATGTTTACAAGAACAATAATCTACACATTTGCTGCAGTTAATCAATTATAAGTCAGTCTCTCTGGAGACTTCCTGACTCGGTCCGGATAACGCCTCGGTGGTGTAGTAGTTTTCGGTGGTGTAGTAGGTTCTTTTGGCAAGGTCGATTCGGCTTGAATGCCAGTGTCTGGTTCATCTGGTTCCAGTATCACCGGATCAGAGGTAGATACTATGGGTATCTCTGCTTCATCATTAGGCGTATAGAGTTGTGGTGTAGGTTGTCCCTTTTCGGATGACTCTATGATCTGGTCAGCATGGCGCCTTATTATGCTTTCACCAATGTCCACGGTATACATCAGCGGTCCTAGTCGTGTGCAAATAGTTCCAGGCTGCCATTTCTCGGTACGGTAGTCCCGGGCCAAAACTTGTTGACCTATCTGGAAGGTTCTAGTTGGCCTTTCATTCATGCCTTGAAATTGCCGGTTCTCTACGTCCCTTCTGATGTTTGGCTTAATCAAATCCAGCTGGCATCTTAGTCTTCTATTGAAAAACATCATGGCGGGAGTTTGGTTTGTAACCACATTTGTTGCATTCCTGTATGCAAACAAGAAGTTATCTACCTTATGTTGTAGATTTATGTCTTCATTACCCATGGCCTTTATGGCCTTCTTGAAGGTCTGGACAAACCTTTCAGCTAATCCATTGGTGGCGGGATGGTATGGGGCGGACGTGTAGTGCTTAACCCCATTGTTTTTTAAGAACTTCCTGAATTCTTCGGACACAAATTGCGGTCCATTATCAGAACAGATCTGTTCAGGCAGCCCATTCCTGGCAAATATGGTCCTTAATACTGTGATGGCTTTTTCCGTGGTGGTGGAGGACATCTTTATTACCTCCGGCCACTTGGAGTGTGCATCAACCGCGATTAAGAACATTGAGTCCATAAATGGACCAGCAAAGTCGATATGTACCTTTTGCCATGGAGATGAGGGCCACTCCCATGGATGTAGAGGGGCTTGTGGTGGGGCGTTTTGGACCTTCTGGCATCCTAGACAGCTCTTGGTCATTTCTTCGATGTCTCCATCGATACCTGGCCACCACACAAATGCTCTGGCTAGATTCTTCATTTTCACTCCACCCAGATGCCCCTCGTGAAGCTCCTTTAGCACTTTATCCTGGAGTTTGGGTGGAATCACCACTCTGGATCCACACATCAAGGTTCCTCGGCACACTGACAGCTGTTCTCTTCTTTGCGAGAATGCTGGCAACAGTGGTTCGCCATGTGCTGGCCATCCCTTCACCGTTAAATCGTAGACTCGTGAGAGAGTCGGGTCATTTCTCGTTTCCTTTTCAATGGTAGAATTTGTTACTGGTAGACATTCTACTATGGTTGAGTGGAACATCTCCACTGGGTCCACTGTAGGTGCCTCTTCTACCATTGGCAACGGTAGGCGCGATAAACCGTCAGCATTCCCATGCTGTTTTGATCCTTTGTATTCTATGTCATATTGGTGTACCCCTAGGAAAAGGGACCACCTCTGTAGCCTTTGCGCTGTCATAATGGGAACGCCCTTTTTAGGGTTGAATATGGAGACGAGGGGTTGATGGTCAGTCAACAAGGTAAATTTTTGTCCATGTAGGTAATGGTTGAATTTCTTCACTCCCCACACCAGGCTGAGTGCTTCCCTGTCGATCTGGGCATAGTTACGCTCAGCTGAGTTCAATGAGCGTGACGCAAAAGCTATCGACCGCTCCGAGCCATCAGGGAATCTATGCGATAATACCGCTCCTACGCCGTAAGGGGATGCATCGCACGCCAGTCTGATTGGCAGTGATGGGTTGTAATGAACCAACACTTCCTTGGACGTGATCAAGCCTTTGCATTTATGGAAGGCACGTTTACAGTCTTCGCTCCATTTCCAAATTACTCCCGTTTGTAGCAGTGCGTTAAGAGGGTGCAGAACAGTTGACAAGTTCGGTAAAAATTTATGATAGTAATTTATTAATCCCAGGAACGACCTTAATTGTGAGACATTTTCAGGTGCTGGGGCTTTTATGACCGCTTCAATTTTTTCAGGTGACTTATGCAACCCTTCTTCGTTAATTATATGGCCACAATATGATATTTGTTTCTGGAAAAATTCGTACTTGGGGCGATTTGCTCATAGGCCCCGTTCTCTCAGCCTAGTGAGCACCTGCTCCAAATTGGCAAGGTGCTCGTTGTCGTTTTCTCCTGTTACAAGGATGTCGTCTAGGTAGCATTGAGTCCCCGGAATCCCTTGCAGGACTTGCTCCATAGCTCTTTGCCAGATAGCTGGAGCTGATGCTACTCCGAAAACCAGTCGATTGTACTGGTACAGGCCTTTGTGTGTGTTTATCGTGAGATACTTTTTAGAGGCCTCCTCAACCTCCATCTGTAGATATGCCTGTGCCAAGTCAATTTTGGTGAAACGTTTCCCTCCGGATAGTGAGGCGAAAATATCTTCTATCCTTGGAAGAGGATACTGTATCGTGTGAAGGACCGGGTTTACAGTCACCTTGAAGTCCCCACAGATGCGAATTTTTCTCTGTTCTTCAGATTTATCATTATTCAATGTTTTCTTCATGACCGGGACGATGGGTGTTGCCCACTCGCTCCAATCTACCTTGGATAACGCGCCTGCTTTTTCCAAATTCTCCAGCTCTGCCTCGACTGCTGGATGAATTGCGTATGGCACCGGCCTTGCCTTAAAAAAACTTGGGAATTGCCGCATCTTCCACTTTTATTGAGGCGGTGACGCCTTTCAAGGTTCCTAGTTCCTGTTGAAACACTTCTTTGGCGTTAGCCAAGATGTCTTTTAATCGTTTAGGTATGACGTCATCATCATTTTTTTTCTTATTGGTCACCGTCAGTGCCTGAATGGAGTGCCAGTCTAAATGTATCTTCCTGATCCATTCACGTCCCAACAATGGTGGACCACCATCTTGCAGAACGTATAAATACAACTTCTGTATTTCCTTGCTGTTGTATACAACAGGCACCTTTATTTTCCCTTTGGGGTATACTTTCTGCCCCGTATATGTCTTCAAGATAATGGATGTGTCTTTCAAAGGTATATGCGGAAATAGCCGCTCGTAATCCCGTCGACTTATGACGGTCAGAGCTGATCCTGTATCTAGCTCCATTTTAACTGGGGACCAAATGGTCTGGTAATCTTCTTTGGCAATTACATTATGTAATTTGAGACAGCTTAGTCTCTTGTTTCCGGAGTTGCTATCACTCTTCTGGTCTTCGGAGCTACTGTCCGTCATCATTTGTACCTTTCTGTACTTTTCCTTATTGATTTTTTTTCTGTCAGTGGATTTTTTGTTTCCAGATCGGCATACACGTGCAATGTGTCCCATCTTTCCGCATTGCCTGCATGCTTTGTCCTTGAACCAGCAGTCCCTCTGGTCATGGGTGGATCTGCCGCAGCGATAACATCTCTCGAAACCCCGTGTCATTTCATGGGTGCCGAAGTCCTGTGGCTTTTGCTGTATCTCTGCAGCTCCTCTTGCTGCTGCTTCGTATGATACAGCCACACTGAAAGCCTTGTCTAGTGTCAAATCTTTCTCAGAAAGTAGCCTTTTCTGTGTTCCTTCACTTAGGAGACCGCACACGAATTTGTCTCGTAGAGAATCTGCCAGTCTTGCCCCGAATTGGCAGTGCTTTGACAGCTTTCTTAATTCCGTGAGGTAATCAGCGTTACTTTCATTCTTGTGCTGATTCCTCCTGAAGAATTTGAATCGTTCCGCTATCAGCAGCGGTGTTGGGTTTAAGTGCTCCTGTAGGGTATCAACAATCTCCTTAAAATTCTTGTCCATCGGTTTGGCTGGAGTGATTAAGTTTCGTAACAGCCCGTATGTCCTTGCGCCCATCAGATTTAGAAGTACCGATGCCTTTTTATCATCCTCTACTTCATTCGCTGTGCAATATACCTCCACTCTTTCCACATATGTGGTCCAATCCTCTATATCACTATCGAAAGCAGTAATATTGCCAGTCTTAGGCATCCTGAAAATCAAAAATGGCGCCTCCCGCGCTTTCCTTTCTTCCCTGCCGAGAAAAAATGGCGCCTCCCGCGCTTTCCCGCCGCTGCTGCTGCTGACAACGCTGTTCTCCGCTGTAAAGTCTGTAGGTTGTGCAGTAAATAACTTCAGAGACTTTAGAAGTACAAACAAAACAGGTCTTTACTATTCAGTGGTCTGGGCGATTTCTGATCTAGTTAACGTATCACAACCCTTATATACTGGTGTGGTCACTATCGGTATTACAGTATACATGAGCCAATAAATAGTGCCACCCTAAAGTAGTGCTCTTAAAGGCGAACGGTCACATTCTATAGTTCCCTTAAAGGTAAACGGTTACATACACAACACTCCTCCCTTCCTAGCTTATTACTTACAGAATCCCGTTAAACATACAATCTTCAATTTTATATAAACAGTTTGCAGATATACTCTCGATGGAGTCAACGTCATATAACAATTTACAGATATACTCTCGATGGAGTCAACGTCATATAACTTCATGTTTAACATAACATAATAACATATATAACTTCATGTCAAAACAGATCACAGATTCAGTCTCTGTGGAAAACAGTTCATAGATTCAGTCTCTGTGGTGTAGTCGGTTCACATTGCTGGAGTGACTCATTCAATAGTCCTTCCATGGGTTTAACAGTTTGAACTTCCGAACTGAATTGGCTCCGTTCGGAGGGACCACGTGTGTGATCTGGTAGAGGTAATAATGGTTCAGATGGGTCATCTTCTGTTTCGACTTTTCCTTTTCTGCTTCTTGGAGACTCTCTGGGCTCCACTGTCAGCTGCCAGCTGCATGCGCAGTTCCTCCTTCTCTTCCTCCTTTTTCCGTAGTAGAGCCACCTTCTCCCGATGTTCCGTAGACTTTCGGTGCTCCTCCATGATTTCTGTATGGTGGGAGTCGAAGTTACAAGTTGGGCAGGACAGGACATAGTAATATTCGGAGTCGTCCTGAGCTAGGCCAGCGAGAGGGTCTTCTATGTCCTCCCTACCCAGCTGGACGTCAGCCAGCTTTTGTTCCAAATCCAGACATCTTTCCTGAAGAGACCTCTTCACGTGTTCCGCTTCCTCTAACTTTTTCTGGGCTTTCAGCAAGTTGTTTACTAATGACCTCATTTGTGATTTTAATACTTCAACTTCCTTTGGAGATTGATTGATCGGACTATTCAATCCCTCTACCGGAGCAGTTGTTTCAGCGTTCTGTTGTTCAACCTTGACATGAGTCAGCGTACTTTTGGTATCTAAGGGTTGCTCTGCTGCCATCTTCTCAGTCTGTGTTGCAACCTCGGCTATTTCAATAACTTTTGAGAGCTCCAAACCCTTCTCCTCTGACGATTTAAGCTCATGTTCATGGCCCATTCTTACGGTCTCTGTGTTTCTTACAGTTCCCTTTTCTTCCACTGAAAAGATTTCCAGTTGCATCTGTTCTTCAAGTCGTTGGACCTCGGCCATTGCCGCTTCATATTTATTTTGTGTTTCCTTTAATAATTTAACGAGTTCTTGGACATCCTGTATTCCCTGTTCTGGTATGTCTTCCACCACTAATTTTTTTCCTATGGATTGAATCCCTAACGATGAGTCAGCCTTGGCCTGAAGCTCATCAAACATTTCCTGCAGACTTTGTAATTCTTGCTTATGGTCAACCTTTAGTCGTTCATGTTCAACCTTTAGTTGCTCATATGCTTTCACTAACACGAGCTTTTCGCAAGTTGCCAAGTTAACCCCTTCCAGGATTGTAGTCCGAGCCTGTTCATACTGTTCTTTCAACTCGTTACACTCTGCTTGCAACAAGTCGTAGAGGTGAACTGGAATACCATCCTGACTTCCTGAAGATTCCTCTTCCTTTGGATCATTCTGTGTATATTCTAGTTCCTGAACAGCCTCAGGGAGATGTGATTGGTACTTGGCCACGATGGCTCTATGGTCGCTCTCTGCTTGAGCGAGCTGTCTCTGTTGTCTTTCCAGGGACTCCCATTCGGTGTCCCAGAACTTTTTCACCTTTTCCATCTCTTGTAGGAGACGGGCACTCAACTGTTCTAATTGTCGTTGTACTTTGACATAACGTTGAGTTCTAGCCCGGTGTTCCTCCGTAATGCATATGTCTGTAGCTTGAACAGACTCAGAATTCTCTGTCTTTATGCACGCCATCGATTTCCCAACCTTAGTCCGTGAGTTCATGTTAATCTTGTTTTTCATACATAAGCTGGACTTATCGTCTTCCGGCTCGGAGTCTGAGCTGCTTGTCTGCACCGAGTCCTCACTCGTCATTGCTTGTCGGTAGTGCCATTCCATGTCTATTTTCTTGATCCACTCCCGTCCCAGAAGTGGTGGTCCTCCCTCAGGTAGTACGTACAGATACATTCGTGGGTGTTCTTTACCCCTATCTCTCACCTTGACTCGTATTTTTCCCAGGGGGTATACATGATGCCCCGTGTATGTCTGTAATACGAATTTGGTATTTCTTAAGGGTAAGTGAGAGAATAGCCGGTGATAGTCCTTTTGGTTGATGACGGATACAGCTGATCCCGTGTCCAGCTCCATTCGTACTTGGACTCCCGCTATTTTTAGTGTGACCCAGATCAACTGTAGATCAGTTACTTTACCCACATGGTGGATTCTCAGACTATCCAGCTCCTGGCTGTTTGGGTCTGAGTCTGAATTTTGTTCGTCTGAACTCTTTTCAGCCACCTGATGCACCTTGTTGTACTTTCCTTGTGGTGGTGGCTTCCTTTGCTTGTTGGTCTTCTTTCCGGACCTGCATACCTTCGCGATGTGACCCAGTTTGCCACATTTCCTGCACTCTTGGTTCTTAAACCAGCACTGATTCTGGTCGTGCGTTGTCTTTCCACAATGGTAGCATTTGGGAGTGCTTGCTGTAATTTGGTCCACCCCGAGTGCCGCCGCCTTTAGCTGCATTTCCGCCGTCCCTTTCGCTGCGGCTTCGTGCGATGAAGCTATGAGGACAGCCCTGTCCAGTGTGAGGTCGTTTTCTTCCAGAAGTCGCTTCTGCGTTCCTTCTTTGGCCAAGCCGCATACGAACTTGTCCCGCAGCGCCTCTGTCAAATTCCCTCCAAACTGGCAGTATTTCGCTAGCTTACGCAGTTCGACTAAGTATTCCGCATTGCTTTCATCTTGCCTCTGGATTCTGGCGTAAAATTTAAATCGTTCAGCCAGCATCAACGGTGTGGGGTTCAAGTGATCCTTCAACACTGTTACGATCTCTTCGAAGGTCTGGTCCACTGGTTTAACTGGTGCTATTAGATGTTTCAAAAGCCCGTATGTTTTTGCTCCCATCGAATTTAACAAAGTTATTGCCTTGTTGTCATCCTCAATTTCGTTGGCTACGCAATATATTTCTATGCGTTCCACATACGTGGCCCAGTCTTCTATTTCTGCATTAAAGTCATTAATATTTCCTCGCTTAGGCATCTTCTTCTCTTTTTGAGAACAGTACAAGTATTACTTTACTTATTATTAATTTTCTTCTCTCTTCTTGAGAACACACCAGCCTTTCTGAAAAATCTTATTACTTTTCTGAAATTCTTAATAATTTCCAAGATGGCGGTTTCCCGCTTCTTCCTTCTTCTTCAGCGGTTTTCCCCGAAAAATGGCGGCTTTCCCGCGCTTCTCGCTCTCCCCGCCCACTTCAATGGCGGTTTTCCCGCGCTTGGCGGTCTTCACCCGGTCCCCCGACGCCGTCTGTCAGCCCGAGTGCGGCCCTTATCTATAATGCGATCGCTGGATCGCGAAGCGGCTGCCGGCCCTTATCTGTAGATCCGATCGCTCTCGCGGCTCTCGGCCCTTATCTGGAGATGCGATCGCTGGCTTGCAACGCCTCCCGCTCGGCTCTGGCTCCCCCGCTCGCGCGGCTCTTGGCTCTGACACTCCCGCGCCTACTCGCAGGCTCAGCGCTTCGTGGCAGCGGTTGCTGCACGGCTTCTCACATTGCCCGCGGTCCGGCTGTCACCCGACGCCGTTGGACCCGAATGCTTTGCCCTTCTCCTCCAAATACTTCTACCCCGTTTTTTAAAAATTTATTTGTTTTAACTACTCACAGTCTCTTCGGCCGCCTTGTTTTAGGCTGATTGGCTCGCTCAAGATGTGGTAGCAGGGTAATCTGTGCCTGTTGCTGCCGCAGCTTTGCTGTTAATCTTCCAGCTTCCAGTAAGTACTATACTTTTAGTAGACGGAGCCTCGTGTTTTCTTTTTGAAGCTCTCTGCTACTGGTTAGTCTTGCCGCAGGGTACGATCGGACTCGTCGCCACTGTAAAGTCTGTAGGTTGTGCAGTAAATAACTTCAGAGACTTTAGAAGTACAAACAAAACAGGTCTTTACTATTCAGTGGTCTGGGCGATTTCTGATCTAGTTAACGTATCACAACCCTTATATACTGGTGTGGTCACTATCGGTATTACAGTATACATGAGCCAATAAATAGTGCCACCCTAAAGTAGTGCTCTTAAAGGCGAACGGTCACATTCTATAGTTCCCTTAAAGGTAAACGGTTACATACACAAAATCCGCGGTTTTTATTTACACAGATATTTTTAATAGTTGGAGACTCGTTCCCGCCGGACTCTCTGGGACTTTTCCCTCCCTCTGCTTGGTCCGAATGCCGACCTGCTTTGCAGCGCCGGCCGTCTCCCGAGTGCTCCACCCTCCGTCTCTGTTTGCCTCCGCCTTCCGACTCGCTGCTCGGCCCCGCTGCAGAGCCACCCGATCGAGCCCCAGCCCGCCGCCCAGGAAGGATTAGTGCAGTACCTGCCACCAGCCCGGCTAGCTGGTGAAACCACAGTTTTTTTTTCTTTTTCTTCGACCTTCGTCTGAGGAATCGATCTCCTTGAGGTGCTGCCGAATTGCAGGTAAGTCCATTTCCAATTCGTCGCCACTGTTGTATCCGTGTGTTAATGGAGACACGGAATGCAGGAGTTGGTTTAACAGGTGTTTACTGAACAAAGTCTGGAGGTGAACTAAAAGATACAAGACGCTATACAGGCTTATATACCCGAGTGGTCACTACCGGTATTACAGTACACAGGGGCTCTTAAAGGTACATACACTACAATGCCCAGTTTGGGTTCTGCCAGGACCACTCAGCGAATCAGCGACCACTGCACGAGCCATCAGCCTGTTCCAGAGGTTCACTATTCTCTGGGAAAAGAACCCCTTCCAGACATCTAACCTAGATTTGCCTTTACATAACTTGAGATTGCGACCCCCTGGTCCTCCCGAACCTATTTAGTTGAAACAAACTGTCTACACATCCTGGCAGCAACGTTTTTTTTTCAAATACTAGAGGTATGGAAATTTTCGCACAAAAAAATCCATCAAAAGGTAAGCACACAATCTCGATGACAATGCTTGCCTCCCAAACAAATTTCGATTCATTCTGACTAACTGTTATGCTAAAGGGCAATATCACTTTGGGGCGAGATGGAAATGATTTTTGCAGTAAAATACTCCTTTCCTTCATCCCAGTCTGTTTTCTTTTTGAACAATTGCTTGCTCCGGCCCCAAATGCTCAGCTAGCTTAACACTCCAGGGGGTCACTTGCACTCCAGAACTAGCCGCGCCTCTAGCCAAGCCATTCCAGTACAGCTACAACACTGGCATCTATCCGACAATGTGGAAAACTGCCCAGATGTGTCCTGTCCACACGAAGCAGGACAAGTCCAATCCGGCCAATTACCGCCCCATCAGTCTACTCTCAATCATCAGCAAAGTGATGGAAGGTGTCATCGACAATGCTATCAAGCGGCACTTACTCACCAATAACCTGCTCACTAATGCCTAGTTTGGGTTCCGCCAAGACCACTCGGCTCCCGACCTCATTACAGCCTTGGTCCAAACATGGACAAAGGAACTGAATTCCAGAGGTGAGGCGAGAGTGACTGCCCTTGACATAAAGGCAGCATTTGATCGAGTGTGGCATGAAGGAGCCTTAGTAAAACTTAAGTCAATGGGAATCGGGGGGAAAAACTCTCCACTGGCTGGAGTCATACCTAGCACAAAGGAAGGTGGTTTTGGTGATTGAAGGTCAATCATCACAGCCCCAGGACATCGCTGAAGGAATTCCTCAGGGCAGTTTCCTAGGCCCAACCTTCTTCAGCTGCTTCATCAATGACCTTCCTTCCAACATATGGTCAGAAATAGGGATGTTCGCTGATGACTGCACAGTGTTCAGTGCCATTCACAACTCCTCAGATAATGAAGCAGTCCATGCCCGCATGCAACAAGACCTGGACGACATTCAGGCTTGGGCTGATAAGTGGCATGCAACATTCGCGCCACAGAAGTGCCAGGCAATGACTATCTCCAACAAGTGAGAGTCTAAACATCACCCCATGACATTCAATGGCATTACCATCACCGAATCCCCCACCATCAACATCCTGGGGGGTCACCATTGACCAGAAACTTAACTGGACCAGCCACATAAATACTGTGGCAACAAGAGCAGGTCAGAGGCTAGGTATTCTGCGGCGAGTGTCTCACCTCCTGACTCCCCAAAGCCTTTCTACCATCTACAAGGCACAAGTAAGGAGTCTGATGGAATACTCTCCACTTGCCTGGATGAATGCAGCGCCAACAACACTCAAGAAGCTGGACACCATCCAGGACAAAGCAGCCCACTTGATTGGCACACCCTCTACCACCTTAAACATCCACTCCCTCCACCATCGGCGTACCGTGGCTGCAGTGTGTACCATTTACAAGCAACTCGCCAAGGCTTCTTGGGCAGCACCTCCCAAACCCACGACCTCTTCCACCTAGAAGGACAAGGGCAGCAGGCGCATGGGAACACCACCACCTCCAAGATCCCCTCCAAGTCACACACCATCCTGACTTAGAAGTATATCGCTGATCCTTCATCGTCGCTGGGTCAAAATCCTGGAACTCCCTCCCTAACAGCACTGTGGGAGTACCTTCACCACATGGACTGCAGCGGTTCAAGAAGGCGGTTCACCACCACCTTCTCAAGGGCAATTAGGGATGGGCAATAAATGCTGGCTTTGCTAGTGACTCCCACATCATATAAAAAAATCAAATAAAAAAAAACTCCTGTGAAGCGCTGTGGGACTTGTTACTATGTTAAAGGCGCTATATAAATGCAGGTTGTTGTTGTTATCCAAATGAGTATCTGACCCATCCAGATCAATAAGTACCAGTTGAGTCCTCCTGATGCTCACTAACTGGGTCATATAAGAAAGAACTTGCATTTATATAGCACCTTTTACATCCTCGGAGAATCCCAATTAAGTACTTTTGAAGTGTAGGCACTGTTGTAATGTAAACCCAACAGTCAATTTGTGCACAGCAAGGTCATACAAACAGCAATGAGATAAATGACAAGTTAATCTGTTTTGGAGGTGTTTGAGGGATAACTATTGGTCAGAACACTGGGAGAACTCCCCTGCTCTTCTTCAATCTGTCTGAGAGGGCAGAAGGGGCCTCAGTTTAACGTCTCCTCTGAATGACAGCACCTTTGAGAATGAGCACTCCCTCAGCACTGTACTGAAGTATCAGCCTGGATTATGTGCTCAAGTCCCTGGATTGGGGCTTGAACCCACAACCTTCTGACTCGGAGATGAGAGAGTGCTACTCACTGACCCAAGGTTAAAAAATGGCCATTTTGGCAAAGTACCTGAAAGCAACTGAGGATAATCCAACTACATCCATCAAAGATTCAACAACGATTTGCATTTACACAGCACCTCCAATGTAGAAAAATGCCCCAAGGTGATCCACAGAGGAGGACAAGAGCAGGCACTGAGCCTTTGCGGGAGGGGTGGCAGTGGTAACTGAAACCGTGGTCAAAGAAACGTGCGTTGAGATGGTTTTTAAAGAGGGAAGGTCGGTAGGAGGGATGCAAGGCAGCGGGTTTGGGGGGAGAGTTTTCTGAAATAGGGCTGAGGCAGCTGCAAGCTTTAATGCAAGGAGTCTTGCGAGTAAGGCAGATGAATTGAAGGTGTTGATGAACACATGGGAGTACGATATTGTTGCTATCACAGAGACATGGTTGAGGGAGGGGCAGGACTGGCAGCTCAATATTCCGGGGTATAGAATCTTCAGGCGAGAGAGAGGGGGGTGCAAAAGCGGAGGGGGTGTCGCAATATTAATCAAGGAGTCAATTACTGCTGTAAGGAGGGATGATATCTTAGCAGGTTCCTCTAATGAGGCCATATGGGTAGAACTTAAAAACAAAAAGGGGCAAGCACTTTGCTGGGAGTGTACTATAGGCCCCCAAACAGTCAGGGGGAGATAGAGGAACAGATATGTAGGCAAATCTCAGAGAAGTGTAGAAATAATAGGGTAATAATAGTAGGGGATTTCAACTTCCCCAATATTAACAGAGTGTGAAAGGCTTAGAGGGTGCGGAATTCTTAAAGTGCATCCAGGAGAGCTTTTTGAGCCAGCATGTAGAAAGTCCTACAAGAGAGGGGGCGGTACCAGACCTAATTCTAGGGAATGTAGCCGGGCAAGTGGTAGAAGTGTCAGTAGGAGAGCATTTTGGTGACAGTGACCATAATTCGGCGAGATTTAAGGTAGTCATGGAAAAGGACAAAGATGGACCGGAAATAAAGGTTCTAAATTGGGGGAAGGCCGATTTTAATATGATAAGGCAGGATCTGGCCAATGTGAATTGGGATCAGCTACTTGTAGGAAAATCCACATCAGAGCAGTGGGAACCTTTCAGAAAGGAAATAGAGAGAGTACAACGCAAACATGTTCCTGTAAAGGTCAAGGGTGGGACCAACAAGCCCAGGGAACCCTGGATGTCAAGGGATATACAAGAATGGATTAGGAAAAAAAGGGAGGCTTTTGGCAGATACAAAGGACTAAAAACAGTGGAAGCCCTAGAGGAGTATAGAAAGTGCAGGGGGGTATTTAAAAAATAAATTAGGAGAGCGAAGAGGGGGCATGAAAAAACATTGGCAGGCAAAATAAAGGAAAATCCCAAAGTGTTTTATAAGTATATTAAGGGCAAGAGGATAACCAGGGAAAGAGTAGGGCCCATTAGGGACCAAAGCGGCAATCTGTGTGTAGAGCTGGAAGATGTGGGTGAGGTTTTAAATGAATATTTTGCATCTGTGTTCACTATGGAGAAGGACGATATAGGCATAGAAATTAGGCAGGGGGATTGTGATATACTTGAACAAATTAGTATTGAGAGGGAGGAGGTACTAGCGGTTTTAGCGGGTTTAAAAGTGGATAAATCCCCAGGCCCAGATGAGATCAATAATAATAATAATAATCAATAATCAACTTTTATTGTCATTGTTAGTGCACAAGTGCAGTACAACGAAATGTAGGCTTGCGGCTCCCGAGAGTGTACATTTTGATTAAGACATTTAACATTCAACATTCATTTGGCTTGTAATACATAAACATAAACATAATAAAGTGCATTGGCAGATGTGCAGGCTTTAGAGTTTATTTGTGGAGTTCAGTAGGATGACAGCCCTGGGAAAGAAGCTGTTCCTAAATCTGGTCGTTCGGGTGCGAATGCATCTGTAGCATCTCTCAGATGGCAGGGGGGCGAACAAACTGTGGCTGGGGTGAGTAGGGTCTTTGATGATGGTCAGTGACCTCCGTAAACAGTGTTTCTGGTAGATGTTCTCTATGGTCAGTAGCCGGGTGCCGGTAATGCGTTGGGCAGTTTTGACTACCCGCTGCAGGGCTTTCCGGTCATAGGAGCTACAGCTGCCATACCATACTGTGATACAGTTCGTCAGGATGCTCTCTATTGTGCAGTGGTAAAAGTTAGAGAGGATCAGGGGTGACAGGTTACATCCCTTCAGCCTCCTTAGGAAATATAGGCGCTGCTGGGCCTTCTTCACCAAAGAGGAGGTATTGAGGGACCAGGAGAGGTCTTCCGTGATGTGGACTCCGAGGAACTTAAAGCTGTCCACCCTTTCCACCACAGCCCCATGGATGTGGATGGGGGTGTGACTTCCGCCTTTAGACTTCCTGAAGTCCACAATGATTTCCTTGGTTTTCTTGATGTTAAGGGCCAGGTTGTTATCGGCGCACCACTTCACGAGATGCTGGACCTCCTCCCTGTAGGCTGACTCATCGTTGTTGGTGATCTGGCCTACCACCGTGGTATCATCCGCAAACTTGATGATGGTGTTGGAACCATGAACAGCCACACAGTCGTGGGTGAAGAGGGAGTAGAGGAGAGGGCTCAGCACACAACCTTGTGGGGCCCCCGTGTTCAGGGTCAGCGGGGGGGAGGTGTGGTTACCTAATTTGACAGACTGGGGTCTGTTAGTTAGGAAGTCCAGGGTCCAGTTGCTGTGTGAGGCAAGGGAGGAGATTGCAGGGGCTCACAACCTCTCTGGCCACAGGGGAGGTGCCAGAGGACTGGAGGGCAGTTAACGTAGTACCATTATTCAAGAAGGGTAGTAGGGATAAACCAGGGAATTACAGGCCAGTGAGCCTAACATCAGTGGTAGGGAAATGATTGGAAAAAATTCTGAGGGACAGAAATAGTCTCCACTTGGAGAGGCAAGGATTAATCAAGGATAGTCAGCATGGCTTTGTCAGGGGGAGATCATGTCTAACCAATTTGATTGAATTTTTCGAGGGGGTGACTAGGTGTGTGGATGAGGGTAGTGCAGTTGATGTAGTCTACATGGACTTCAGTAAGGCTTTTGACAAAGTCCCGCATGGGAGACTGGTCAAGAAGGTAAGAACCCATGGGATCCAGGGCAATTTGGCACATTGGATCCAAAATTGGCTTAGTGGCAGGAGGCAGAGGGTGATGGTCGAAGGTTGTTTTTGTGACTGGAAGCCTATGTCCAGTGGTGTACTGCAGGGATCGGTGCTGGGTCCTTTGCTGTTTGTAGTGTACATTATGATTTAAATATGAATGTAGGAGCTATGATCAGTAAGTTCGCAGATGACACGAAAATTGGTGGAGTGGTAAATAGCGAGGAGGGAAGCCTCAGGCTACAGGACGATATAGACGGGTTGGTCAGATGGGCAGAACAGTGGCAAATGGAATTTAACCCTGAAAAGTGTGAGGTGATGCATTTTGGGAGGACTAACAAAGCAAGGGAATACACAATGAATGGTAGGACCCTAGGAAGGACAGAAGATCAGAGGGACCTTGGTGTGCATGTACATAGATCCCTGAAGGCAGCAGGTAGATAAGGTGGTTAAAAAGGCATATGGGATACTTGCCTTCATTAGCCGAGGCATAGAATATAAGAGCAGGGAGGTTATGATGGAGCTGTACAAAACGCTGGTTAGGCCACAGCTGGAATACTGTGTGCAGTTCTGGTCGCCACACTATAGGAAGGATGTGATTGCATTGGAGAGGGTGCAGAGGAGATTCACCAGGATGTTACCTGGGCTGGAGTGCTTCAGCTATGAAGAGAGACTGGACAGGCTGGGGTTGTTTTCCTTAGAGCAGAGAAGGCTGAGGGGGGACCTGATTGAGGTGTACAAAATTATGAGGGGCATAGATAGGGTAGATAGAAAGGAACTTTTCTCCTTAGTAGAGGGGTCAATAACCAGGGGGTGTGGCGACACGCCACCACTGGACATAATCCGCTCATGGCGGCACAGACAGTCTAAGCAGAAGCCCCCAGCCGGGGGCCCTTTCCTCCAGCAACTTGTTTCCCGCAGGGACAGGCTGCCGGGAGCACTTCCTGTCTGGGAAGTATTTAAGTGGATGCGCGGGCTTTTCTAGTTCCTGTTTGCCATGTGGTCAGAATAAAGAAGCTGTGTTTTCAATAGCTCTGTCTCGACTCCCACGTTTGCCGCGGTATCTCAACACTGGTGACCCCGACGCTCAGGACGAATCCTAAGCTAGCATGGCGGATACAAACGTAGTCACGGTTAAATTACCTGACTTTTGGGAGAACCTCGCCGAAGCCTGGTTCGTTCAAGCTGAGTCCAGATTCCGGCTGAAAGGCATTACAGTCGACGCCACGAAGTACGACTACCTCGTTGCCTCGCTCACCTACGCTACAGTCCCCAAGGTTTGGGCAGCGCTGCAGAATCCACCAACGGAGGGCAAGTACGAGCATCTGAAGGCTGCGCTACTTAAAAAATTTCAAACGTCCTCTTACCAGCGCCACTGCCAACTCCTGGATCTCCCCGGCCTTGGTGACGCTTCACCATCAGACCTGCTTTCCCACATGCTGTCCCTCTCAGACGACAAAAATCCCGGCGCCCTTTTTCGCACGCTTTTCATTCGGCAGCTCCCCGCCAGCATCCGCCCGCTCCTTGTGGAGTCTGACTCCACGGACCTGAATGAGATAGCCGAAAAGGCCGACCGGCTGCTCTCTGCACAGGCCGCTCGCGACGTCGCGCCCGACCTCACGGCAACGACCACGCGGTCTTCCCGGGCCGCTAGGCCCGACCGCCCTGCCACTCCGGGTCACTGCTACTACCACACCCGTTTTGGCGCTAGGGCTCAACGCTGCACGCCACCGTGTTCCTTCAAACCCCCCCCCGCACCGGCCCCCGCGATGGCCGCGGGGCAGAAGGAGCCCCTACTGTACGTCACTGACGACAGAACCAACCGCCGATTTCTGTGCGACACAGGGGCCCAGCACAGCATCACCCCCGCCTCCGCCCTCGAGATCCAACGCGGCACACGGGGTATCACACTGGCTGCAGCCAACGGCTCTGAAATCCGCACATATGGCACCCGCATGGTCACGCTCGACCTCGCGGGCCGCCGCTACCGCTGGGAGTTCCTGACAGCCAAGGTCCTCTGCCCACTCATCGGCGCCGACTTCCTACGCGCCCACGGCCTCCTTGTCGACATTCCGAGGCACCGCCTCGTCGACATCAACACTATGGCCCCCATCCCCGGCGCCTTTACCCCGGCCTGTTCGGCCGGCCCGACGACCTACTGCCTCGCCAGAGCCACGGACGACTACTCGGCACTCCTAGCTGAGTTTCCCGCCCTCACTAACCCGACCTTTTCGGCCAAAGCCGCCAAGCACGGTGTGGAACACTATATCCCCACCACCGGCCCCCCAGTTTCTGCCCACGCCCGCAGACTCAACCCGGCCAAGCTGGAAATCGCGCGGGCCGAGTTTACCAACATGGAACAACTCGGCATCATCCGCCGCTCCAGCAGCCCTTGGGCCTTGCCCCTCCACATCGCCCCCAAGCCCGGCGGAGGCTGGCGCCCTTGCGGGGACTACCGCCGCCTCAACGACGCCACCACCCCCGATCGGTACCCGGTGCCACACATCCAGGACTTCTCGGCCCGACTGGCCGGACGAACCGTCTTTTCCAAAGTCGACCTGGTGCGCGGTTACCACCAAGTCCCCGTACACCCCGCGGACATCCCCAAAACGGCCGTCATCACCCCATTCGGCCTGTTCGAGTTCCTGAGGATGCCCTTCGGCCTCAAGAATGCAGCACAGGCTTTCCAGCGCCTTATGGACTCAGTCCTCCGGGACCTGAACTTCCTATTCGTCTATCTAGATGACATTCTCGTGGCCAGCTCCTCCAAACAGGAACACCTCGAACACCTTCGCATCCTGTTCGGGCGCCTAGCCCAACACGGGCTCATCCTCAGCCCGGCGAAGTGCCAATTCGGCCTAACCGAGATCGATTTTCTCGGTCACCACATCACCCCTGCCGGGGCCGTCCCCCTGCCCAACAAGGTGCAGGCCGTCCAGCAATTCCCCCGCCCCACAACCATCAAGGGCCTCCAGGAGTTCCTCGGGATGGTGAACTTCTACAACAGGTTCATCCCCAGAGCCGCAGCCCTTATGAAGCCCCTATACGACTCCCTCCGAGGGAAATCCGGCAAGATGGACGTAGCCTGGACCACTGACACGGCAGCCGCCTTCGACGCCACCAAAAACGCGCTCGCCGACGCCACTCTGCTCGCGCACCCGAGGGCCGATGCCCAGGTCGCGCTCACCACCGACGCCTCCGACCACGCGGTCGGGGCCGTGTTCGAGCAGTGGGTCAATGGCGCGTGGCAGCCACTTGCCTTCTACAGCCGCCAACTGCGCCCCCCGGAGGTCAAATACTCCACTTTCGACCGCGAGCTTCTCGCACTCCACCTGTCGGTCCGCCATTTCAGGTTCCTCCTGGAAGGCCGCCCCTTCACCGCGTATGTGGACCACAAGCCACTCACATACGCGATGGCCAAGCACACCGAACCCTGGTCCGCTAGGCAGCAACGCCAGCTCGCGGCCGTCTCCGAGTTTACTACGGACATTCAGCACGTCTCCGGTAGAGACAACGTGGTCGCCGACTGCCTTTCCCGTCCCGCCGTCTGTGCGAATCACCTCGCGGTCGACTACGCACAACTAGCAGCGGACCAGCTCACGGACCCAGACCTCCTCTCGGTGGCTACCAGCCTGCCAGGGCTACGCCTAGCCAAGGTCGCGCACGGGCCCGAAGCCACGGCAGTCACGTGTGACATCTCACTCGGCCAACCCAGGCCGGTCGTCCCTGAGACCTGGCACCGCCGCATCTTCGACGCGCTCCACGGGCTCTCTCACCCGGGTTCCCGCGCATCCGTCAAACTCCTCTCCAAGCGCTTCGTCTGGCGCGGCCTTAGCAGAGATGTTCGGACTTGGGCCACCTCCTGCCTCGCCTGCCAATGGGCTAAGGTACAGCTGCACACCAAAGCACCCCTGGGAGACTTCGAGGTACCCAGCCGCCGCTTCGACCACATACACGTCGACATCGTCGGTCCCCTGCCACCATCGCAAGGCCAAACTTATCTCCTCACGATGGTCGACCGCTACACACGCTGGCCTGAGGCAGTGCCGCTGACCTCCACCACCACAGCCGACATCGCCAGGGCGTTCGTTAACACCTGGGTTGCGAGGTTCGGCGTACCGGCCGACATAACCTCCGACAGAGGCGCCCAGTTCACCTCCGAACTCTGGACGGCCACAGCACGCAACCTCGGGGTGACGCTCCACCGCACCACGGCGTACCACCCGCAGGCCAACGGACTTTGTGAATGCTTCCACAGGTCACTCAAGGCCTCACTCCGCGCCGGCCTGCAGGACAGTACCTGGACTGACCGCCTACCGTGGGTGCTACTCGGCCTACGCACCGCGGTCAAGGAAGACCTCCAGTCCTCGGCAGCGGAGTTAGTCTACGGACAACCGCTGCGCGTCCCAGGCGAATTCCTTCCGGAGCCTACCAAGCCTTGGTCGGCCGAACAGCAGCGGCTCGACTCTTTCTCTTCCGCTCAGCAGTTCGCCCCACTTCCGGTCAACCGACACGGCGAACTCGCACCTCACGTCCCGCCAAATTTACAGCAGGCGCGCTTCGTCTTCGTGCGACACGACGCGCACCGCGGGCCCCTGCGACCCCCGTACGACGGTCCGTATGAGGTACTACAAACCGGGGACAAGGTATTCAAGCTGCGACTCGGCGACAGGGTCGAGACAGTCTCCATCGACCGGCTCAAACCAGCACACACAGAACCAGGGGAACAGGTCCCCGTGGCCCAGCCTCCAGCCAGAGGCCGTCCCCCCGGCAAGCCAGCACAGCCGGCGGCGAACCGCCCGACCCAACCAACCAGACCGGCGACCACTCAGAGCCGCTGCGGCAGAACCATTAGACCACCGTCACGACTCGTCCACTCCTCCTAAGCGGATTCTGGGGGGAGCTCTGTGGCGACACGCCACCACTGGACATAATCCGCTCACGGCGGCACAGACAGTCTAAGCAGAAGCCCCCAGCCGGGGGCCCTTTCCTCCAGCAACTTGTTTCCCGCAGGGACAGGCTGCCGGGAGCACTTCCTGTCTGGGAAGTATTTAAGTGGATGCGCGGGCTTTTCTAGTTCCTGTTTGCCATGTGGTCAGAATAAAGAAGCTGTGTTTTCAATAGCTCTGTCTCGACTCCCACGTTTGCCGCGGTATCTCAACAGGGGCATAGTTTCAAGGTAAGGGGCAGGAGGTTTAGAGGGGATTTGAGGAAAAACTTTTTCACCCAGAGGGTGGTTGGAATCTGAAACTCACTGCCTGAAAAGATGGTAGAGGCAGGAACCCTCACAACATTCAAGAAGCATTTAGATGAGCACTTGAAATGCCATAGCATACAAGGCTACGGACCAAGTGCTGGAAAATGGGATTAGAATAGATAGGGCTTGATGGCCGGCGCGGACACAATGGGCTGAAGGGCCACTTTCTGTGCTGTATAACTCTATGACTCTATGAGATCGAAGGTTTGATGGAGTGAGGGGTTGCCAGAATTGAAGGACTAGAGGGTGTAGAGTGGGGTGAGTGGAGGTTGGGGACATGTAAGGCTGGAGGAGGTTGCAGAGGCAGGGTAGGGGCAAGGCCATGGAGGGATTCGTAGATGTGGACGAGGATATTAAATTCAATTTGTAAAGTCCGCGCCTCAATAATACACGGACTTCGGGAGAACAGTTTAACAGGTACTTTACTGAACAAGAGGCAGCTTGAAACTGAAACTACAGAAGCCTGCTAGGGCCTTTTATACAGGGGTGGTCACTGCCGGTACTGCAGTCTAAGACCAGTTATTCCCTTAAAGGTACATACACAACAATTCCTCCCCTTTTAGATAAACAGTACATAACATTCATTTAACAACTAAATAATAACTAATTACAATTACAATTTTCTCAGTAATATATACATCAACTGAAATAGTCATTTATAAGTTCAGTCTTTGAGGAGGCTTCCTGATCCGGACTGGATAGCACCTTTCTCGAGTATCCTGTTCTGGCGGTGGAGTCAATTCTGGCTCATTGTCATTGGTTGGTTCGTCAGCTTCCAATACCCCTGCTTCTGAGGTAGACGCAATCTGTACTTCGGGCTCATTACCAGTTGCACATGCTTGTGGTACAGGTTTGGCTTGTTCCTGTGACTCTAGAATCTGGTCAGCATGGTGTCTCACGATGCTCTCTCCAACGTCCACTGTGTACATTAGTGGTCCCTGCTGTGTGCATATCGTGCCTGGCTGCCATTTTTCTGTTCGGTAGTCGCGGGCCAAGACTGGTTGCCCTATCTTGAAGCTCCTGGTTGGCTTCTCATTTATGTGCTGGAACTGCTTATCCTCAACATCTCGTCTTATGTTTGGTTTGAGCAAATCCAAGCGACATCTTAGTCTCCGGTTAAAAAACAGTATGGCTGGAGTTTGGTTGGTTACTGCATGTGTCGCATGTAAGCAAACAGGAAGTTATCCACCTTGTGTTGCAGTGGTATGTCGGCATTATACATTGCCTTTATGGCCTTTTTAAAGGTCTGAACAAACCTCTCAGCCAATCCATTTGTGGCTGGATGGTATGGGGCAGATGTGTAATGTTTCACCCCATTATTCTTCAGGAACCTCCGGAAATCCTCAGACACAAACTGTGGGCCATTGTCGGAACAGATCTGTTCTGGCAACCCATTCCTGGCGAAGATGGTCCTTAGGACTGCAATAGTTTTCTCCGTGGTGGTGGAGGACATTTTAATGACCTCTGGCCATTTCGAATGGGCGTCCACAGCGATTAGAAACATTGAGTCCATAAATGGACCAGCGAAATCAATGTGTACCCATTGCCATGGAGATGAGGGCCACTCCCATGGATGTAGCGGGGCCTGTGGTGGAGCGTTTTGGACCTTCTGGCATCCTGTGCATCTCTTGGTCATATCCTCGATTTCTTTATCGATTCCCGGCCACCACACAAACGCCCTGGCTAGGCTCTTCATTTTTACCCCTCCCAGATGACCCTCGTGAAGCTCATTGAGTACTCTATCTCTCAACTTGGGTGGAATTACCACTCGGGATCCACACATCAAGGTTCCCCGGCACACTGACAGCTGTTCCCTCCTTGGCGAGAATGCTGGCAACAGTGAGTCGCCATATGCTGGCCATCCCTTCACCGTCAAATCATAGACCCGAGAGAGTGTCGGGTCATTTCGGGTTTCCTTCTCAATACTTGCGTTTGTAACAGGCAAACATTCGACTATGGTCGCATGGAATATCTCCACCGGGTCCACTGCAGGTGCTTCTTCCGCCATAGGCAACGGTAGGCGCGACAGCCCATCAGCGTTTCCATGTTGTTTCGTACCTTTGTACTCTATGTCATACTGATGTGCCCCTAGAAAAAGTGACCATCTTTGCAGCCTTTGCGCCGTCATCACTGGAACGCCCTTCTTTGGGTTAAAAATTGAGACCAGGGGTTGATGATCAGTCAGTAGGGTGAATTTCTGCCCGTGCAGATAGTGATTAAACTTCTTCACCCCCCACACCAGGCTGAGGGCCTCCCTGTCAATCTGGGCATAGTTACGCTCGGCTGAGGTTAGCGAGCGCGATGCAAAGACTATTGGCCTCTCTGAACTGTCACGGAATTTGTGTGACAGCACCGCTCCAATGCCGTAAGGTGACGCATCACATGCCAACCGAATCGGTAGTGTTGGGTTGTAGTGGGCCAATACTTCTTTTGAAGTGATTTGGCATTTACATTCCTGAAAGGCACGCTTACACTCATCACTCCATTTCCATGTTACACCAGTTTGAAGGAGGGCGTTCAGTGGGTGCAGAATTGTAGATAAATTCGGCAAGAACTTATGGTAGTAGTTCACCAACCCGAGGAACGACCTCAGTTGCGACACATTTTCTGGTGCTGGAGCCTTGACTACAGCCTCAATCTTGTCCGGCGACTTATGCAACCCTTCCTCATCAATCATGTGGCCACAATACGAGATTTGCCTCCTGAAGAACTCGCATTTGGGACGGTTGGCTCGTAGCCCATATTCCTGCAATCTCGTGAGCACCTGTTCCAGGTTGGCAAGGTGTTCATTGTCATTTTCGCCCGTAACCAGGATGTCGTCCAAATAACACTGGGTCCCCGGGATCCCTTGCAGGACTTGTTCCATTGCCCTCTGCCACATAGCCGGGGCCGATGCTACCCCAAATACCAGTCGATTGTACTGGTAAAGGCCTTTGTGAGTGTTTATCGTGAGGTATTTCCTAGATGCTTCTTCCACCTCCATTTGTAGATACGCTTGAGCCAGGTCAATCTTTGTAAAACGTTTCCCTCCAGATAGTGAGGCGAAAATATCTTCTATCCGCGGAAGCGGATACTGTACTGTGTGCAGGACTGGGTTCACAGTCACCTTGAAGTCCCCACAGATGCGAACCTTTCCTTGGCTCCCCAGGCGTGCTGCTCAATGCTTTCTTCATCACAGGAACGATGGGTGTGGCCCACTCACTCCAGTCCACCTTAGACAGCACCCCCGAACGCTCCAGACTCTCCAGTTCAGCTTCCACAGCTGGGCGTATCACGTATGGCACCGGTCTGGCCTTGAAAAATTTTGGGGTTGTGTTATCCTCAATCTTTATGGTTGCCTTTACTCCTTTTAGAGTCCCAAGTCCTTGTTGGAACACCTCTTCCGCGTCAGATAGAATTTGTGACAGACGTCCAGGTGCGACGTCATCATCTTTTTTGTCAGTCACAGTTAGTGCCATAATGGAATGCCAATCCAATTGTAGTCTTCGGGTCCATTCACGTCCCAATAATGGTGGTCCTCCATCTCGTAATATATACATGTATAGTTTCTGTGTTTCCTTTCCGTTATATTCAACTGGCACCCTTATTTTTCCTCTGGGGTAGACCTTTTGCCCCGTGTATGTCTTCAATACAATGGACGTGTCCTTTAAGGGTATGTGTGAGAATAGCCGCTCATAGTCTCGTCGATTCATGACAGTTAGGGCTGATCCTGTGTCCAATTCCATCTTCACTGGGGACCCTGCTATCATGAGGGTGACCCAAATGGTTCGGTGATCTTCTTTTGCGATCACGTTGTGTAACTTTAAACAACTTAGTCGCCTGCTCCGGGAGTCCTTATCACTCTCCTGATCTTCTGAACTACTATCTGTCAGTTTCTTTACTTTCCTGTACTGTTCCTTCGTAGTTCTTGTCGTGTTGGTCTTCTTTCCCGACCTTCAGACTCTTGCTATATGTCCCATTTTCCCGCATTGCCTGCATATTTTGTCTTTAAACCAGCAGTCCTTCTGCTCATGGGTTGTTCTGCCGCAGCGATAGCACTTTTCGGCTCCATACGCCATTTCGTTAGCGCTGTATTCTTGTGGTTTCTGTTGTATTTCCACAGCTCCCCGTGCTGCTGCTTTGTAGGATACTGCCACGCTGAAAGCCTGTTCTAGCGTCAGGTCCTTTTTTGAAAGTAGTCGTTTCTGGGTTCCTTCACTCTGGAGCCCGCAGACAAACTTATCCCATAAGGTGTCTGCCAGTCCTGCTCCGAACTGGTAGTGCTTCGATAACTTGCGTAGTTCCGTAAGATAGTCAGCATTGCTCTCATCTTTGTGCTGGCTTCTTTTATGGAACTTGAATCTTTCTGCTATCAGCAGTGGTGTAGGGCTTAGATGTTCCTGTAAGATATGAACAATCTCCTCAAAACTTTTCTCCATTGGTTTAGCTGGGGTAATTAAATTCCGCAATAGGCCATACGTACTCGCACCCATCAGATTTAATAATACCGACGGCCTCTTTCCATCAGCCACCTCATTTGCCTTGCAGTACACTTTAATTCTTTCCACATACGTGGTCCAGTCTTCTACCTCGTTGTCGAAAGCAGTGATACTGCCACTTTTCGGCATCTTGGGCGATTTAAAATGGCGCCTCCCGCGCTTTTGCTTCTTCCCCAATGGAATAAAATGGCGCCTCCCGTGCTTTTGCTTCTTCCCCAACGGGATAAAATGGCGCCTCCTGCGCCTTTGCTTCTTCCCCTTACTGCCACGCTGCTCCTAGCGTTCTACGGGGTAATGGCGGCAACCCGCAGCTTCGGCGCGTCTCGCTTTCCTTCCCCCCCATTTAGTTTCTCTCCGCTGTCCTGTTCTCGAGCACCGACCGCGCCCTGTGCGCTCCACCCTCTCTCTCGTTTTCTTTTCCCGGCGATGCTGCGCGGCCCGATTTGTAGAGCCGCTCGATCGAGCTTGAGCCCGCCGCAGTCCGGAAGGGTCAGCGCGCTACCTGCTACCAGCACGATTCGCTGGAACCACAGTCTCTCCCGCAATTTTCCAAACACCGATGGATTCTTTGGGCGGTTGCCCTCGGTTGACGCCCGTTGCTCAGATTACGACCTTCCAGGACCTTCCTTTCAGGCGAGATCCCCGTGAGATGATGCCACACTGCAGGTGAGTTCGAACTTACTCGTCGCCACTGTAAAGTCCGCGCCTCAATAATACACGGACTTCGGGAGAACAGTTTAACAGGTACTTTACTGAACAAGAGGCAGCTTGAAGCTGAAACTACAGAAGCCTGCTCGGGCCTTTTATACAGGGGTGGTCACTGCCGGTACTGCAGTCTAAGACCAGTTATTCCCTTAAAGGTACATACACAACACAATTCATTTGGGAAAGGGGGAGCGAGTGCAGGTCAGTGAGGGCATGGGTGATGGGTGGGGGGGGGGGGTTTGCAACAACAACAACTTGCATTTATATCGTGCCTTTAACGTTGTAAAACATCCCAGGGTGCTTCACAGAAGCGATTATCAAGCAAATTTTGACACTGAGCTACATAAAGAAATATTAGGACAGGTGACCAAAAGCTTGGTCAAAGAGGAAGGTTTTAAGGAACGTCTTAAAGGAAGAAAGAGAGGTGGAGAGGTTTAGGGAGGAAATTCCAGAGCTTAGGGCTTAGGCAACTGAAGGCACGGCCACCAATGGTGGAGCGATTAAAATTGGAGATGTGCAAGAGACCAGAATTGGAGGAATGCAGAGATCTCAGAGGGTTGTAGGAGGTTACAGTGTTAAGGAGGGGCTGAGAAGATCAAAAAAATGGGGGGTGGGGGAATGTTGCTTGCTAATTCTGCTACCTGTTAAGAGAGATTGTCAGCCAGTGATTAAAGTGGCAAGTTCCTGGAGACTTGCCATGTCAGGGTTCCTTGCCAGAACACACTCGGTCTGCAAGGGTTGGAACTTGGAATCCTTCCCAGTCCTGAATATTGACTGATCCTGGCATTCGAGCGATTTTACAAAGAGAAACTGGTGCCAGCCAAGGCTAGTTGGATGACAAGTAAGCACAGAGGAAGGGTTGCTGGGGCGGGGGAAAGAGGTGTAAAATACAAAAGAATATTGGAAGGGTATAATTTTTAAAGCAAACCTTAAAAAGAAAGAGAATGAAAACAAACATTCCCAGACAGTAAACACTTTTGAGGCAAGAGACAGGGGGATGAGGTGGTGCTAATTTGTTCACCTGATGTGATGAAATAACTGTGTTCTGATATTTGTACTTGCACTTGTAATGTCTGGAATGTTCCACTAGGGGGAACCACTAATGCTCCTCCCTGGCCCCGCCCCTCTTCTGGTATGTTCTACCAAGGGCTCGGTCGATGATGGACTCTGTTAACTCTGCCATGATTCTTATTTAATAAAAGGCTTCAGTCTTAAGCTTTAACTTCGGATTCGGGCAGTTATTTGGCACATCAATTTTATTAAATAACAACTTTTGGAAGATGGATCGATTTTTGAAACCAAAGCGTCTGGATATCGATCCCCATTCGGCAGATGCGTCGAAGAAATTTACGCATTGGCTCCGATGTTTTGAACACTTCATCGCATCATCGACTGATCCGACGGTTAACAAGTTGGGTCTTCTAACCAACTTGGTAAGTCATCAAACTTACTCTATAATTGAAGATATTACTACATACGAAGAGGCCCTCGCAGCTCTTAAAGCCCAGTACCTTAAGTCGGTTAACGAAGTATACACCAGGTATCTCCTGTCTACTCGCAGGCAATTACCCGAGGAATCTCTGGACGGTTTCCTGCAGGACCTTAAGGCTTTGGCTAAGGGTTGCAACTACAAGGCTGTCTCTGCCATAGTGTATCAGGAAGAAGCCATCCGTGATTCTTTCATATCTGGCCTCCGATCTAATTATATTAGACAGAGACTCCTCGAGAACGACTCGTTAGTTTTAAAAACGGTTGTCGCTGCTGCTCGATCGTTAGATGTAGCCTAGAAGAATTCAGAAGTGTATGCATCAGCCCATGCATCTCTCTCAGCCTCGTGTGTTCTGAGTATGGAGGCATCCATAACACCAATGGAGCCCCCACTTAATCCTATTGTTGTGGCTGTGCCCCATGGGTCTAAGTGTTATTTTTGTGGCCAATCTAAACACCGCAGGCAAAGTTGCCCAGCCAGAGAGGCTACCTGTTTTAAATGTAAGAAACGGGGACATTTTAGTAAAGTGTGTAAGGGTAATCCTGTACCCAATGTCTTCTCTGCTGCCGCCTATCGTTTTACTCTAGCCTCGGCTACGGTTGACCAGACCATACCGTGTTCCTTGTCAAAATCTATGATGGACATTAAGATTAATGGTCGTCCTACTGGGTGTTTGATAGACTGTGGCAGTACTGAAAGTTTTATACACCCCAACCTTGTTAACTCCTGTTCATTGAAGGTGTATCCTACTCGAAGTGAAATTGTGATGGCGTCCAAATCCCTTACTTCGGAGGTAACTGGATATTGTAAAGTCACATTGACCGTTAAGGATACGGAGTATAAGGATTTTAAACTCCTCATATTACCTCAGTTGTGTGTGAACTTAATATTAGGCTTGGACTTCCAGTGTCAGCATGAGAGCGTTACCCTTAAGTATGGTGGATCCCAGCCTCCGCTCACAGTCTGCGGCCTTTCTACTTTAAACGTAAGCCCGCCTTCTTTGTTTGCGAACCTTGCTCCTAATTGTAGACCTATAGTGACTAAGAGTCGACGGTATAGTTCAGAAGATAAAACATTTATAAAAGAGGAAGTGGAAAGGCTTCAACGGGAGGGAATCATCGAACACAGTGGTAGCCCGTGGCGTGCCCAGGTGGTGGTGGTTAAAACTAATGAGAAGAAAAGACTTGTGGTCGATTATAGCCAGACTATAAACTTGTATACCCAATTAGACGCCTATCCTTTGCCTCGTATTTCTGAGATGGTGAACCAGATAACTCAGTACCGCGTGTTCTCCACCATTGATTTAAAGTCTGCCTACCATCAACTCCCCATCAAAATAGAAGACCGACCTTATACGGCCTTCGAAGCTAATGGGCGCCTGTTCCAATTCCTTCGGGTGCCCTTTGGAGTGACGAATGGGGTATCCGTCTTCCAACGGGAGATGGATCGTATGGTGGATGAATACGCGTTGGAAGCAACATTCCCGTACCTGGACAATGTTACCATCTGTGGGCGTGACCAACGGGAGCATGATCAAAATCTCGCGAAGTTCCTAGAGACTGCAAAGAGGTTAAACCTAACCTACAACGAAAACAAGTGTACCTTCAATACTACACGTTTGTGTATTCTTGGTTGCGTTGTGGAGAATGGGGTAATCGGGCCAGACCCTGAAAAATTACGCCCACTTAAGGAATTACCTTTACCTCACACTGCAAAAGCCTTAAGAAGGTGTCTGGGATTCTTCTCGTACTATGCCCAGTGGGTGGCTAGCTACTCAGATAAAGTCCGACCTCTTATTAAGTTGACGTCTTTTCCGCTATCGGCGGAAGATCAGGAGGCTTTCCTTAATATCAAACGGGACATTGAGAAGGCAGTGGTATGTGCCGTGGATGAGAAGATCCCATTTCAAGTGGAAAGTGATGCATCTGATTTTGCGTTGGCAGCAACTCTTAACCAAGCTGGTAGACCAGTAGCTTTCTTCTCTCGTACATTGCAAGGACCAGAAGTTCGACATTCTTCAGTGGAAAAGGAGGCACAGGCAATTATTGAAGCAGTCAGGTATTGGAGACATTATCTTGCTGGCCAACGTTTTACGCTCATTACTGACCAGCGATCTGTGGCCTTTATGTTCAACACTAAGCAGAAAGGCAAGATCAAAAATGATAAGATTTTAAGATGGCGACTAGAACTGTCAACATATGACTATGATATTCAGTACAGGCCTGGAGTATTTAATGAGCCATCGGATGCTTTGTCACGAGGAGTATGTGCTAGTCTAGGTACAGATAAGCTTCAAAGTCTCCACGACGCACTCTGCCACCCTGGGGTTACCAGAATGAACCACTTCATTAAGTCCCACAATCTACCCTACTCTATTGAGGAGGTCCGGACAATGACCAGAACCTGTCATGTTTGTGCTGAATGCAAACCCCGCTTCTATAAGCCGTCCGAGCCAGCTCATCTTATTAAAGCAACTCGACCATTTGAGCGTTTGAGTCTCAATTTTAAAGGTCCCCTTCCATCGAGCGACCGTAATGTCTATTTTCTTAATATTATAGACGAGTACTCTCGGTTCCCTTTTGTTATCCCCTGTCCGGATGTGACTAGTGCTGTTGTAATTAAATGCCTCTGCCAACTGTTTTCCTTGTTCGGCATGCCTAACTATATACATAGTGATAGGGGTTCTTCCTTTATGAGCGAAGAATTACGACAGTTTTTGCTATCGAAGGGGATTGCAACGAGTAGAACTACCAGCTATAACCCTCGTGGTAATGGGCAGGTCGAGAAAGAAAATGCGACAGTGTGGAAGGCTATCGTACTGTCTCTGAAGTCACGAGGCCTGCCGACCTCTCGCTGGCAGGATGTCCTGCCAGACGTGCTGCATTCCATAAGGTCTCTTTTGTGTACAGCGACGAATGCCACCCCTCATGAAAGGATGTTTCGTTTTCCAAGAAAAGCTACTAATGGAGTATCGTTACCCACATGGTTGACGACCACGGGCCCTGTGTTGTTGCGCAGACATGTGAGAGGCCACAAGACTGATCCACTGGTGGAGGAAGTACAACTCCTCCATGCTAATCCCCAGTATGCGTATATTCAATATTCGGATGGGCGAGAGGATACGGTCTCTATTAAAGATCTTGCACCTGCTGGAGCTCGAAAAGAGTTCGACTCTGAGAGTAGAGTTTTCAATCGTGGTATTGGACCTTCAGAGACACAAACGCTCAGTGTGGAAAATACTGATGATTCTGGGAATTCGAATGAACCGGAGTTAGTACTCCGGGAGGAGCCTCAGCAAGAGTTACGTCGTTCCCAGAGGATTATCAGACCACCTGACAGACTGAATCTATAGCAGGGGGTGAATGTGATGAAATAACTGTGTTCTGATATTTGTACTTGCACTTGTAATGTCTGGAATGTTCCACTAGGGGGAACCACTAATGCTCCTCCCTGGCCCCGCCCCTCTTCTGGTATGTTCTACCAAGGGCTCGGTCGATGATGGACTCTGTTAACTCTGCCATGATTCTTATTTAATAAAAGGCTTCAGTCTTAAGCTTTAACTTCGGATTCGGGCAGTTACTTGGCACATCACCTGACTAAATCACACATCATTATCAGTGGAAAATTAACTAGGTGTATATATAATTTCATTTTTCACCTCCTTCCCAATATTGCCGTATCCCTTTTTCAAAAAGAAAATATTCTGCCAATTGCACTCCCCTCTCCTCGGGGAGATTCCTTGCTGGGATTTGGTAATCGATTGCCAGGCTCCCTCTGATACGTGAGACATTGATAGTGCAGAGTGTTGGCTGGGAATTCCACTGTGAGAGGCATCACACTCAAACCCAATCTTGACCACTCAGCATCCACACAATGGGCTTGTCCAGCAGAGTTTGCTGGATAGCGATCAGGGGCAGGAACCCTGGCCGGTATATTCCCCTCACTAACCCAGGTATATTGAGGCCAATTGTGGTGCCTTTACTGCTGGCCCCACTGGGACTAGCTAACTCAGGACAGACCAGGAATGGAACCCACTCCCTTGACCCCTATCCCCACTAAACTGCTGACCACCCAACTTCTCTTCCTGCTCCCCCCACCCCCCCCCCCCCCATGCTAGCTGATGTTATAAATGGTTCCTTCTCCACAGGTACTGTCCCCTTCCCTTTCAAAACCACTGTCATCACCCCTTCCCTCAAAAAACCCACCTTTGACCACTCGGGCTTTGCAAAGTACTTTTTTCTTCTTCTACATTATAGATGCTATATAAATAGCAAGTTGTTGTTGGTACCTTCCTGTTCTGCATGGCTGAAACTTTCTCTAAAGAAGGCTGAGGGGTGACCTGATAGAAGCCTTTAAAATTATGAAGGGGTTCGATAGGGGGAGACGTGGAGAAGATGTTTCCACTTGTGGGGAGTCCAAAGCTAGGGGCCATAAATATAAGATAGTCACTAATAAATCCAATAGGGAATTCACAAGAAACTTCTTTACCCAGAGAGTGGTTAGAATGTGGAACTCGCTACCACAGGGAGTGGTTGAGCCAAATACCATAGATACATTTAAGGGGAAGCTAGATAAACATATGACAGAGAAAGGAAAGGTTATGTTGATGGGGTTGGATGAAGAGAGGTGGGAGGAGGTTCGTGTGGAGCATAAACACCGGCACAGACTTGTTGGGCCGAATGGCCTGTTTCTGTGCTGTAAATTTTATGTAATTCTATGAACTGTTCACTGGGTAAGCTTGCTGATCAATCACCCCTTCCCTCACCTCTTAAGCAAGTGGGGTTTTCCCATTCCCTGCGTTTATCACAGAAAGAGAAGTAATGACACATCCCTCATGGCAGGCTGTGGCCTGTTTACATTTTCGGTGGGGTGTGTAACCATACCTGATAGCTGCTTTGGTAGAAAGATCTGGAGGCGGACCTGCTACAGACTTGAGGTCTGTATGGATGAATTCGTCACAGTATCATCATGCAGAGGTGCCGATTCAGGGATGGGGAGTCTTGCTTACTTCCCATCTACTAGTTCATCTAGTACACTAACGTAGAGTGGTTATAGACCAGAATAGGGAGAGGCTGGGGAATAAGTCTCCTGTGGGTGTTAATGTCACGGTGAAATAGAAATGGGGTGTGGTACTGAAAGGGGGGCATGGAATCTCTCGGTAATCTTAAAACCTCATGATTTTCGCCCTCTGGGACTGTGAAAAGTTGCATGCATTAGGAATTTTCCTCTTGTCACTGCAATCAGATTTGGCGAGATGGTCACTTTGCAAAGCCTTTTAAGAGCTGTGGATTATTGCCTTAATCTTTTTCTAAAATGCATTTAAAAACAGAAAGAAAAATAACCAATGCTGCATTTCTAAAAATAAGCAACTGCTGTCTCTCTTTTTTATTGAAACCTAAATGACAGTAATTACCTTTAGGTCCTTCTCCTCTGGCTTGTTATGATTTGAAAACCTTGTTTTGAATCACTTCCAATGTTTCCATGGGTAATCCAGTACTGAGCCATACAGACCAGAAGGGGTCCAGGTTCAATCCTCGATCCATGTTGCGTTAGCTGGTCCCAGCCAGGGAAGTGCTACAATTAGCCACAAGACCCCTGTGAAAGAGAAAATCAGTTAGGGTTCCGACTTTAAAAACATTTGTTCTTGGGATATGGGTGCAGCTGCTAAGGCCGGCATTTATTGCCCATCCCTCATTGCCCTGAGAAGGTGGTGGTGAGCTGCAATCCTTGTAGTGATGGTGTTTCCACAATTGTGTTTGGTAGATTGACCCAGTGGCGGGGCAGCAATGGGCAGCATATGCCCAAGTCAGGATGGTATGCAACTTGGAAGGGGGACTTGGCGGTGTTCCCACATTGCTGCTGTCGGTGGTACAGGTTGCAGGGGAAGGAGGTGCTGTCAAAGTAACCTTGGTGAGCTCCTGCAGTGCAGTCTGTAGATCGTACATACAGCAGACACAGTACCCCAATGGGGAAAAAATGGGGGGGGAAAATAAAGGCTTGCATTTATACGTCTTTCACGACCTCAGAATGTCTCAAAGTGCTTCACAATCAATTAAGCACTTTTTTTTTAAGTGTAGTCACTGTTGTAATGTAAGAAACACGGCAGCCAATTTGTACACAGCAAGCTCCCACAAACAGAATGACCAGATTATCTGTTTTAGTGATATTGGTTGAGGGATAAATATTGGCCAGGACACCGGGGAGAACTCCCCTGCTCTTCTTCAAAATAGTGCCATGGGATCTTTTACATCCACCTCAGAGAGCAGATAGGGCCTCGGTTTATTGTCTCATCCAAAATACAGCACCTCCAACAGCTCAGCACTGCAATGAAATGCCAGCCTAAATTTTGTGTTCAAGTCTCTGGAATGGGGCTTGAATCCACAAGCTTCTAACTCAGAGGCGAGAGTGCTACCCACTGAGCCACAGCAGATACTGAAAGGGGTGGACATTGAGCCCTGATCATTATCCAGTGATTCTTGGTAGAAAGTGCATGAGTGGACTTTTGGTAAAGGCCAGGATCAGGATTGATGAGATGTTGCAGTTAAGTTACTTCTGCAACTTACATTTTCCTGGGCCTGTCACTGCTGCTCATCTACACAGCCTCTTTATGCAATATGTCATTGGGGCTGCAAACGTTGCTGTGTTACTCCCCCTCCTGTTTTGGGGACCAGCTGATCAGACCCTGACCTCCAGCCATTCTCCCTCAGTCTGATGCTAACGGGAAAGGGCAGTGTTTACTTTCAAGGTATTTTCATGCCTTCTCCTTTCACCACAACAGTGACTGAAAAGATTAACTACGAGGGGAAAGAACAGCCTCAGAGTGGCCCGCACTCCCCCCAACATTGACAACTTACCAGGAGAAAATCTGCCTGGTCAGGAGGTGAACGAGCCACACAGTTCAAACCAGACACTAACCCCGGGGAACCACAGCCACACGATACAACTGACAAACCCCAGCATAACTACCAGGGAGGAAGCCACACATAGTCCCCCTACCATTCCCAGCTCACCAAGAGAAGAGCAGCATAGCCAGGAAGTGAGTGAGCCTTCCAGGGCCGACCAGCTTAGCCAGGAAGTGAGTGAACCTTCCAGGGCCGACCAGACACATACCCAGGGATCACACAGCCAGATACAACCAAAAGATAAATTTAATCAATTAGAGATAGAGATGGTGAAACTTAGAGAGGAGTTCCTCAAATTGAATGACGAACAAAAGCAGGAGAGGGAGAGACACAAGAGAGAGCTGAATCTACTTGAGAAACAGGTGAATCTACTTAGGAATCAGGTGAAAGAGCTGCAGGAAAAAGAAGAGAGCCATAGAGGAGAGATAACACCATTAGACCAGCAACCAGAGGCTAGAGATAAGACAAGACAGAGCCGGACGGAACGGCTGCACTCCCACACGGAACAAAAGCAACAGACACACAATACAAGGGGTGCCACACAGACCGACCATCATACTGATTCGCAATCTTCCCCCACCACCGTGGAACCACAAGCGAGCCGCTCACAAGAGGTACGCACACACCAGACACCCCAGCCCAGCACACACACTATGAGTCCAGGCGAAAGCCACCAGACAGTAAACACAAACAAGGCTGACGTCGTAATACTCATAGACTCAAATGGGAAATTTCTATGGGAGAAAAAGCTCTTCCCTAGAAGTAAAGTAGAAAAGATTTGGTGCCCAACAACAGACAGAGCCATGGGATGGCTGACCAAAGCCAGATTAGGCTCCCCCCAACACATAATAATACACACGGGCACAAATGACCTAAAGGCCAAACAGAAAGAGGTAGCAACATCGCTCAGAGCAATGATTAGGAAGGCAAGCAGTACATTTCCAAACACTAGAATCACTGTTTCCACAATATTGCCGAGAACAGACTTCAACAACAACACAATTCATGAGATAAATGCCAGCATAGCAAGAGACTGCGAATCAAACCACAACGTACACCTGGCCCAACACCCCACCCTCGATGAGGAATGTCTTTACGACCACGTCCACATCCAAAGGCAAAGAATATCGATCTTTGCTAAAGCCCTGAAGGACATCGCTTTTAACCGGGTCCATACCCAGACTCCAAGAGGACCCCCCCCCGACCACCAGAGATCAGCGGGGTACATATCAGGAACACTACAAAGACCACCACCACACCAACCGAGACCAGAGAGGATCAACAATATCAGACCTGCACCACTCCTGTCCCACAGGGGAATAGGACCGCCCCCAGCCAGACAGAGGGAGAGATGCACAGGACGTACGCAATACCTCAGACAGAAACAATCCATTAAGAGACAATAAGCAGATGTGCAGCAGCATCTACTTCCGCCTTATGGATCAAGGACTAATTAATAGAAAGAACTGTAACCAAATTGTATTAACTTTTATAGACAACTGAGGTGATCTTTTTTTTCCCCACACTTAGACACGACAAACACGTACCACTCTTTAACCTATCATAGTAAAAGATCAAACTTAACATGAAATCCTTATATATTTTGACCTGGAATATCCAAGGTCTACGCTCTTCAGTGCTAGAAGTGAAGAGTAGGACCACAGAGTTCATAGAAGAAACTAAAGATCTAGATATTATCATTTTACAGGAAACTTGGTATAAAGGAAAAGGACACACTGGCTGTCCCCAAGGGTACACTGAGCTGGTGGTCCCCTCCAATAAATTACCAAGTGTAACCCAAGGCAGAGACTCCGGAGGCATACTGATCTGGTTTAAAACAGAACTTAAGAATTACATCAAATTTATAAAAAAGGGCAAAAACCATATGTGGCTCAAACTTGAGAGGGAGATTATCTCAAACACCCAAGATGTTTACATTTGCGCACTTTATATCCCTCCAATCGATTCCCCGTACTTTAAAGAGGACACCTTCTCCAACATGGAGGGGGAAATTATCCAATACCAGGCCCAGGGGAACGTGTTGATCTGCGGGGACCTCAATTCAAGAACGGGCGAAGAACCAGACTTCACCAATAATCAGGGAAACAATTACGTATTCGGGAATAACCACTTTGACATCCCTTCCCTTCCATACAGGCATAACTGCGACAAGCAGTCAAATACCAACGGAAAACAGCTACTACAGCTCTGTCGAAACCTGGGTCTGTACATTGTCAATGGTAGGTTCATAGGAGACCTCCTAGGAAGATCGACCTATTGCTCACCTCTTGGCTGCAGCACAGTAGACTATATGATTACAGACTTAGACCCATCCTCTTTCAGAGCATTCACAGTCAAACCACAAACAACACTGTCAGATCACAGTCAAATTACTATGTTTCTCAAAAAGACAGAAACAAACAACATAGAAACACAACCCAGTAAACTGTACAACACCAAAAAATCGTACAGATGGGCCAAAAATGACACGGAAAAATACCAGAAAACAATTAGCAATGCATCAACTCAAGCTCTCTTAGACACCTTTCTGGATAACATATACACTCACAATAAAGAAGGCGTAAACCGGGCAGTTAGTAAACTAAACAATATTTTTGATAATTTGGCAACAAATGCAAACTTGAAAGCTCGCAAGAACAAACCCAAAACAAAAAACTATGAAAAATGGTTTGACCATGATTGCCATAACATGAGGAAAAAACTTAGAAAAATATCAAACCAAAAACACAGACATCCAGAAAACGAGGAATTACGCCTTACTTATTGTCACACACTAACACAATACAGAAACACACTCAGAACCAAAAAAGAGCAATTTATTAAGAATACACTCAGCTCCATGGAGGAATCCATTGATTCCAATTGTTTCTGGGACAACTTGAAAACACTACACAAAAAACAACACGACGATTTGTCCATTCAAAATGGGGACACATGGGTAAACCACTTTGAAAAATTATACCAGAAAAACACACTAAGACCAGAGCAACACCAAATACGCAAAAAACTGGAAAAGCTTGAATTGGCCATAAAAGATAACCAAAACCCGCTAGACGCCATAATAACAGAAAAAGAACTTCTTGAAAAACTCAAGGACCTGCGACCAGGAAAAGCTTGCGGGACAGACGGCATACTAAACGAGATGATTAAACACGCAGACGACAAAATGAAACTAGCTATCCTAAAACTCTTCAACTTGGTTCTGAGTGTCGGTTATTTCCCTGACATCTGGAACAAAGGACTCATAACACCCATATACAAAAGTGGGGACAAAATCGACCCAAACAACTATCGAGGCATCTGTGTAAACAGTAACCTGGGGAAGGTATTCTGTAGCATCATAAACAAAAGACTTATAAACTTCCTTGAGGAGCACAATGTCTTGAGTAAAAGTCAAATTGGATTCCTGCCAAACTATAGAACATCCGATCATATCTTCACCCTACAGACCCTAATTGACAAACACGTTCACCATAACAAAAGCAAAATCTACGCATGCTTTGTAGATTTCCAGAAGGCTTTCGACTCCATCTGGCATGACGGTTTATTCCTGAAACTTATCGAAAGAGGAGTAGGAGGGAAAACATATGATGTAATTAAATCAATGTATACAAACAATAAATGTGCAGTTAAAATTGGAGACAAACAAAATACTTCCCACAGGGGCGGGGGGTGACGCAGGGCTCGCCAATCTCACCGACACTCTTTAATATTTACATTAATGGATTGGCAAAACTACTTGAACAATCTACAGCACCTGGCCTCACCCTATATGAATCCAAGGTTAAATTCCTCCTCTATGCAAACGACCTGGTTCTGCTGTCACCAACTAAGGAGGGTCTACAGCAGAACCTGGACCTGCTGGAGTCGTACTGCCAGACTTGGGCCCTGACAATAAATCCCCAAAAAACCAAAGTCCTTGTGTTCCAGCAAAGACCCAACCATCAGGGACCCAAAATAAATTTCACAGTAGGAACAACCAAAATTGAACAAACCACTAACTACACATACTTGGGCTTAAAAATCAGTTCTACGGGAAACTTCAAACTGGCTGTGAATGAACTGAAAGAGAAAGCAAGAAGGGCTTTCTATGCCATCAAAAAATCAATCCAAATAGAAATCCCAATTAGCATTTGGCTAAAAATTTTCAAATCAGTAATTGAACCAATTGCACTCTATGGCAGTGAGGTATGGGGACCGCTAACACAACAAGAATTTGCAAAATGGGACAAACACCCAATTGAGATCCTACATGCAGAATTCTGTAAAAATATCCTCCGGACTCAAAGGAAAACAGTAAACAATGCATGCAGGGCGGAACTAGGCCAATATCCATTAATAATCACTATCCAAAAAAGAGCCACCAAATTTTGGAATCACCTACAAATGAGCAACCCCCAATGCTATCACTACGACGCCCTGCAATGCCAAGAGCTGACCATAAAGAAGAATACCCTCAGTCAACTAGTCCTGGGACTCAGTGAAGTAACTACTAACAATACTAACAATAACCAGTCCCAGGACAGTGACAGGGTAACACAAAGAATTCGACCCAACACAATCGTCGCTAAGCAAAAGGAAAAATATCTGACATATTGGGCAGAAACAACAAAAACCCAAAGCAAACTCAATTGCTACTTGGCCCTAAACAGACAATACAACATAGCTGATTACCTGACCATGGTAAAGGATAACAAACTGAGAAGAACCTTGACAAGGTACAGACTTAGCGAACATAGCCTAGCGATCGAAAAAGGCAGACACAGGCAAACCAGGCTGCCAAGAGAAGACAGGATATGCTCTCACTGCAGTCTGGGAGTAGTTGAGACAGAGATGCACTTCCTCACAGCCTGTGGAAAATATCAGGGCATCAGGGAGAATTTCTACCAAAAATTCTCCCAAATATGCCCTGAATTCAGAAATCTGAATGACAACCAAAAACTCCCATTCCTACTGGGGGAGGACAGAAGCTGTGTAACACTGGCAGCACACTATGTTACAGCTTGCCATGAACAGAGGGACAACCAGTAAACTAAGACAAGAATATATATAAACAAGGCGAATGTATATTTATAAACTGTATGAATAGAACCGCGTTTATGTGTTCAACCATAAATGTATTTTGATGCTTTGGCAACATAAGATGTACCTTATCATGCCAATAAAGCGATTTGAATTGTGAATTGTGACTGGCCCAGAAGGCAAGTGGGCAACCAGCTCTCAAGATACAACGGTGCCTCGAAACCAAGGAGTGTCCGAGAACAGGCTGGGGTGAACCTGCTCTTGGGGCCTCTGCTCCACACCGTAACTCAAGAATCAAGGATGTGAACATAAGAACATAAGAAATAGGAGCAGGAGTAGGCCAATCGGCCCCGCGAGCCTGCTCCGCCATTTAGTAAGATCATGGCTGACCTGATCCTAACCGCCAATCTACTATCACAGAACCATCTCCTGAATCTAACAGAATTAGACACACGAAATAGGAGCAGGATAAGGCTACACGGCCCCTGGGCCTGCTCCGCTACCCACAGGGCCATGTCCGATCCGAACCTAGACTCATGTCCAAATTCCTGCCCGCTCCCCGTAACCCTTAATTCCCTTTACTTCTAGGAAACTGTCTATTTCTGTTTTAACTTTATGTAATGATGTAGCTTCTACAGCTTTTTGGGGCAGCATATTCCATGGACCTACCACCCTCTGAGTGAAGTAGTTCCTCCTCATCTCAGTTTTGAAAGAGCAGCCCCTTATTCTAAGACTATGCCCCCTAGTTCTAGTTTCACCCATCATCGGGAACATCCTCCCCGCATCCACCCGATCCAACCCCTTCACAAACTTATATGTTTCAATAAGATCGCCTCTCATTCTTCTGAACTCCAATGAGTAGAGTCCCAATCTACTCAACCTCTCCTCATATATCCATCCCCTCGTCCCCGGGATTAACCGAGTGAACCTTCTTTGTACTGACTCGAGAGCAAGTATGTCTTTTCTTAAGTATGGACACCAAAACTGTATGCAGTATTCCAGGTGCGGTCTCACCAGTACCTTGTACAACTGAAGCAATACCTCCCTATTTTTATATTCTATCCCCCTAGCAATGAAAGCCAACATTCCATTGGCCTTCTTAATCACTTGCTGCACCTGCATACTAACCTTTTGAGTTTCGTGCACCAGGACCCCCAGATCCCTTTGTACTTCAGTACTTTCCAGTTTCTTGCCATTAAGATAATAGCTTGCTCTACGATTTTTCCTGCCAAAGTGCATAACCTCACACTTTCCAGTATTGTATTCCATCTGCCAAATCTCTGCCCACTTACTTAGTCTGTCTATGTCCCCTTGCAGGTTTTTTATGTCCTCCTCACTCACTACTTTCCCTCCCATCTTAGTATCATTTGCAAACTTTGATATGTTACACTCGGTCCCCTCCTCCAAATCGTTAATATAGATTGTAAAGAGTTGGGGACCCAGCACCGACCCCTGCGGAACACCACTAGTTACTGATTGCCATTCTGAGAATGAACCATTTATCCCAACTCTCTGCCTTCTGTTAGATAGCCAATCCTCTATCCATGCCAGAATATTACCCCCAATCCCGTGATTTTTTATCTTAAGCAATAATCTTTTGTGTGGCACCTTGTCAAATGCCTTTTGGAAGTCTAAATACACTACGTCCACTGGTTCCCCTTTATCCACCCTATATGTTACTTCCTCAAAGAACTCCAGCAAATTTGTCAAACATGACTTCCCCTTCATAAAACCATGCTGACTTTGTCCTATTAAATGATGATTATCCAAATGTCCTGTTACTGTCTCCTTAATAATGGACTCCAAAATTTTACCTACCACAGATGTTAGGCTAACCGGTCTATAGTTTCCAGCCTTCTGTCTACTGCCCTTTTTAAATAAGGGTGTTACATTAGCAGTTTTCCAGTCTGCCGGGACCTTTGCTGAGTCCAGGGAGTTTTGGAAAATTATTACCAATGCATCCACAATCCCTATTGCCACTTCCCTCAAGACCCTAGGATGTAAGCCATCAGGTCCAGGTGATTTATCCGCCTTGAGTCCCATTATTTTACCAAGTACCACTTCCTTAGTGATTTTGATCATGTTTAGCTCCTCCCCCCCTATAGCCCCCTGTTTGTCCAGTGTTGGGATATTCTTAGTGTCTTCTACTGTAAAGACTGATACAAAATATTCATTCAGTGTTTTTGCCATCTCCATATTTCCCACCATTAATTTCCCGGTCTCATCCTCTAAGGGACCAACATTTACTTTAGCCACCCTTTTTCCTTTTATATAACTATAAAAACTCTTACTATCTGTTTTTATATTTTTTGCTAATTTACTTTCATAATCTATCTTCCCTTTCTTAATCAATCTTTTTGTTATTTTTGCTGTCTTTTAAAGTTTTCCCAATCCTCTATCCTCCCACTAGATTTGGCTACCTTATATGCCCTTGTTTTTAGTCGAATACTATCCTTAATTTCTTTACTTAGCCACGGATGGCTGTCTTTTCTTTTACACCCTTTTCTTCTCAGTGGAATATATATTTTTTGGAAGTTGTAAAATAACTCCTTAAATGTACACCACTGATCATGTATCGTCTTACCCTTTAATCTATTTTCCCAGTCCACTCTACTCAATTCCGCTCTCATACCTTCATAGTCTCCTTTATTCAAGCTTAGCACGCTTGTTTGAGATCCAACCTTCTCACCCTCTAATTGAATATGGAATTCAACCATGTTATGGTCACTCATTCCAAGGGGATCCTTTACTAGGACATTTTTAATTAATCCTGTCTCGTTACACAGGACCAGATCGAAGGTTGCTTGCCCCCTGGTCGGTTCAGTTACATACTGCTCAAGAAACCCATCCCTAATACACTCAATGAACTCATCCTCAAGGCAGCCCTGCCCAATTTGATTTGTCCAATTAATATGATAGTTAAAATCCCCCATAATTATAGATGATCCCTTATTACAAGCCTCAACTATTTCCTGATTGATACTCCATCCAACATAGTTGCAACTGTTCGGAGGTCTATAGACTATGCCCACTAGTGGTTTTTTCCCCTTATTATTCCTTACCTCCACCCAAACTGTTTCATTATCCTGACCTTTTGACCCAATATCATTTCTCTGTATTACAGTGATTCCTTCCTTTATTAACATAGCCACCCCACCTCCCCTTCCTTCCTGCCTGTCCTTCCTGATCGCTAAATAACCTGGTATGTTTAATTCCCAGGCATTGTCACCCTGCAGCCATGTTTCTGTAATGGCCACAAGATCATACCCATATGTAGTTATTTGTGCCATTAACTCGTCTATTTTGTTACGAATGCTACGTGCATTCAGATAGAGAACTTTCAAATATGTTTTGTGACACTTAGTTCCTGCTTTTGCCCTTTTTATTACTTTACCTTTTACTCCATACCTTCTGCCCCTTCCTGACACGCTCTGGTTTTTAATTTCCCCACTGCTACCTAAGTCTATGACCTTCTCTGTTGTCATTTTTATTATTTGCTCTCTAGGAACCTCCCCTCCACTAGTTAGTTTAAAGCCCTCTCTACAGTCCTAGTTATATGATCCGCCAGGACTCTAGTCCTACCACTCTGTAACACAGTCTGTTCAGATTGCAATACATCATTCGGCTCTGGAAATCTGCAAGTTTGAGTAAACCAGGAAATTCCAAAAAAAGCAAATGCGTTGAGACATGAGTGAGACCATTTTCAAGTCTGTTACACTTTTCCAATACCTGTTTTATTTTCCAATTCATTCACTGAGACTTCATTTCTTTATTTGGAAATGAAACAAAATTAGACAAATCTGAAAACTAGGAGGTATAAAGGAAAAGGGGGAATATACAGGCCAAAAAAAGAAACATTAAACAAATAGGAAAGGCCAAAGAATGACATCCAACAGGAAACCAGAGAGAATGTGTCGGAAGAGACTACAGCCTGGACCCATTAGGATCAGATGTTCCTTTCTAGCTTTCCAAACAAATTCTTTAACCCTTTTGAGTTTAACAGGACATATCATCACAAATTAAATATTTTTTAAATGTTTATTCTACAAATTTTGCAAATTGTCATTCTGAACACTGGTCTCAGTTTTGCTTTATAATCATTGAACAAATTGGCATAAAAACCCAACTGATTTTGCAGATGCTCTGTTAAAAGTGTTTGGAAAAACTTTCAGTACACGTAGGGTTAACTGACCAGTGTAATGGTTCCAGGCTCTTTAAATACTAAAGGACATGATTGAGATCCTTGTGCTTGCTTGTAATTCCAAAGTTCATATTTTTTTTCCTTTTTCTTTTTGCTGAGAAGACGTGTTAGTCTTCTGAACCAAATCCCCTTTTTTACTGGCCTGAGAAAGAAAATGCAGGGTAATGCCATTGGATTGAAACCTAATCTGTGATCCTTAAGTATTCTATCCATTACATGCCGTAAAACCTTTCCTCCCCAACCTCAGTTCAAATTGTATTTGTTTAAAGTCATTTCAGATTTGTTTTAGGTGTTGACGACGATTTTTAAAAAGAGTGTAGATGCAAAGCACAGCATTTGAAGCAATTGGACAAAATGCCAGCAGAGGTCACGGGAGTGTCATGTTGACACGGGTCGAATGGATGAGGCACAGAGGGCAGCCAACAAGGAGTCTGAGCCCCCATGGAGGGGAGAGATTGGGGAGCTGAGATTGAACTTCAAACCATGGTCTCTTCCCTGGACTGTGACAGTCTCCAGGAGGGGTGTAGTTAGGAGGCAGATGCAGTTTCCACTGGCAGGAGGGTCAGTAACCAGAGGACACAGATTTAAGAAAATTGGCAAAAGAACCAGAGGGGAGATATGAAGAATTTTTTATGCAGCGAGTTGTGATTTGGAATGCGCTGCCTGAAAGGGTGGTGGAAGCAGATTCAATAGTAACTTTCGAAAGGGAATTGGATAAATACCTTAAAAGAAAAAAATTGCAGGGCTGTGGAGAAAAAGCAGGGGGAAGTGGGACTAATTGGACAGCTCTTTCAAAGAGCCAGCATTGACACGATGGGCTGAATAGCCTCCTACTGTGCTGTATCATTCTAAATGCTGCCTTCTCGGTGTTGCCCACATCTCAATGACAAATAAATAAATAATCTGGATTGGAAGCTCTGTAGAAAACAACTCTCATTCCTCCCTAGACTCAGGACACTGAGGCTAATTGGAGCACTCTCTGATTGACCCCTGGGTGAGATCTGCTAACTTACACATTGAACCTGTTCTGTAGCTCACCACTTGGTGCATTTATACAGTGAGCTAGAAGGGGGAATTAAAACAATTTCTTTCCCGGGGGGAGTTTTATATGCTCCTCTTTAATACATTACTCCTAGTTTTTTGGGTCTTGGTGAAAAATGTATGCAGACTTTTGTTTTAGCCACTCTATTCGGAATGTCCTTAATTTTTTTGTGATTTAACTATAAGGTCTAGGAACATAGGAACAGGAGGAGGCCTTTCAGCCCCTCGAGCCTGTTCCACCATTCAATTAGATCACGGCTGATCTGTATCTTAACTCCATTTACCCGCCTTGGTTCCGTAACCCTTAATACCCTTGCCTAACAAAAATTTATCAATCTCAGTTTTGAAAGTTTCAATTGACCCTCAGCCTCAACAGCTTTTTGGGGAGAGAGTTCCAGATTTCCACAACACTTTGTATGAAGAAGTGCCTCCTGAAATCACCCCTGAACGGCCTGGCTCTAATATTAAGGTTGTGCCCCCTTGTTCTGGACTCCCCCACCAGAGGAAACTGTTTCTCTCTACCTACCCTATCAACTCCTTTAATCACCTCAATTAGATCACCCCTTAATCATCCATACTCAAGGGAATACAAGCCTAGTCTATGCAAACTGTCATAAGAACATAAGAAATAGGAGCAGGAGTAGGCCAATCGGCCCCTCGAGCCTCCGCCATTTAATAAGATCATGGCTGATCTGATCCTAACCGCCAATCTACTATCACAGAACCATCTCCTGAATCTAACAGAATTAGACACACGAAATAGGAGCAGGATCAGGCTACACGGCCTTTAACCTTTTTAGCCCCTCCAAGGTCAATATATTCTTCCTGAGGTGCGGTGTCCAGAACTGAACACAGTACTCCAGACATGGCCTAACCAGAGATTTATACAACTGCATACTTTCAATACAATGTTTTTTTAAAATTCACACAGCATTAACAGCAGGCAGGATCATTCAACAGTTCTGTCTGGTTCCTGAATGGCCATTTTGATGCTTGATTGGACTTTCTCCAGGCCCTATATGTTCAAGGCCATTTCCGAGATTTGTCATTGACCTGGCTCTCAGTTGCCAGGAAGATACTGGATGGGGTCAGAAATTTGAATGACGACCAAAAACTCCCATACCTACTAGGGGAACAGAGAAACTGTGTAACCTTAGCGGCACACTATGTTACAGCTTGCCATAAACAGAGGGACAACCAGTAAACCTAAGAAAAGAGTATATACAAATTATACGAATGTATATTTATACACTCAGGGATATATCTGTTTATACACTGTATGAATAGATCTGCGTTTATGTGTTCAACCATAAATGTTTTTCGATGCTTTGGCAACATAAGATGTACCTTATCATGCCAATAAAGCGATTTGAATTGAAAATGGAATTGAATTGGATGGGAGGGGGAGATGTGACTTGGAGCTCCACCAGTGGTTTGACCTGGTAAATAAAGAGCGGTGTCCAGCCACTTCCTCAGAACGCCCCTGTACTATAGACATAAAATGTGATCGCTATGCACTGAGATTACAATGTGTGTAAACACGAAAGACTTAAAAATTATGTACTTTTCTGAAATTGATGTTTTGAATATCTTCACCATATTGCATTTTCCTGAGCCAAGCTTTTAATATCTGTGCTTGTTTTGGCACTCTTTACCTCAACCCAGCCAAGTTTGTATTTGTTCATTTGATTTACCTCCCTACATACTCCAGCCAGCAGGTTCGGCACACCATGAGCTGCACCGAACGAAGTTCCTTGATTCACATCTCAGCTCGTACATCGCATGTTGTTTTGAAATTAACAAACTCCTGCTGCAGAATGCCAGCTGTTACAGCTGTGCTACCATAAGAAAAAAATGGTGGGGGGGGGGGGCCTTTGGCAACTTTAGATTATGAGAAATAAAGAATGCCAAAAAAATACTTTTATTTCCTTTTTGCATTTCTTAGTTGTGATGTATATTTATTTAAAGTAGTCAATCATGTTGTGTTCACTTTTTGGCATGATTTAGTATATCAAGACCAGCTGTGCTCCCCTGATCTCCCAGTTCTTTAAATCTGACGTCCAGTGTCAAATCAGGTGCCATTATTTTCTGCTGCAAGCCTATACCTCAGGAGCTATTCCACTATGGAAGTATCACAGATGAGCCTGAGCTTGTCCTCAGCCAATGCCCACACAGGGGTCCCTGGAGAGCAACTCGCAATTGAGTGTGATCCTTGGATGGTATTGTCCTCTTCCCTGGTCCAGGGATAGTGAGGTCAGTCTGAGCATCCCAGCTGAGCTTTGCCAATTCAGAACAGTCCCAGGGAGTTGAACCTAGGGTTTTCCCCACAGCTGCTCTGCTTGGATGACTAGCTCAAAGATGCTACGGCCAATTCTAGCTACAACCACCAATGCCTCAAGTGACATCAGGTCAGCCAACTCAGCATCGAACCTGGGACCTTGCGGGCATGTAGCACTCTGTGCCAAATCAGGCAGTGCCCTTACCCACTACGCCATCAAGAAAGCCTGTAACCTTTTTCATTTAAGGCACATTTGTGTGTATATGTAATATATATATTGTAGTAAGAAGGTGGAACTCGCTACTACAGGGAGTGCTTGAGGCGAACATGTCACGGGGCCGTGCATTCATGGGGCCGTGCATTCACGGGGCCGTTATGCTAGGGTTACGGTAGTGGACCCAAGCGCAGGAAACCTATCCAAAGACTCGAGACCGGGTAGAACTCGAAAGATGCTTCCTTGAGACTCGAGAACATAGAAACAGGGTAACACTCGAAAGGAGATTCACTAGAGACTCGAAAACACAGATTCATAGTAACACTCAAAAGGAAATTCAGGAGGGACTCAAGAGCGCTGCTACCTGCAGGCAGGCAAACCCAGGACTGAGCAAAGAGGACAGAAAACAGGAAGCTTAAATACAGGCCAGAGTGGTCACGTGACATAATTAATCAAATGAGACAGGAGACAAATACATTAACAACACACAGGTGAGGCCAGAGGCACAGAGACAAAAAACCGAACAACTTTATTAACTAGCCTAATTACTCTGATGAGATCAATTACTCGAGAAACAGGTGAGAAGAGGGGCCCAGAAGGCACGGCAGCAGTGCACCGAGGCCTCAAAAACCGCCCTCAGGCGGTGAGTAGAGGGAAGTGCCGCTGAAGCCGTTACAGAACAGATACATTTAAGGGGAAGCTAGATAAATACCTGAGGGAGAAAGGAATAGAAGGTTATGTTGATAGGGTGAGATGAAGAGGGGTGGGAGGAGGCTCTTGTGGAGCATCAACGCCAGCATAGACTACTTGGGCCGAATGAGCCGTTTCTGTGCTGTAAATTATATGTACTAATTATATGTGACTGTGTGTTGGTAAATAATGTCGGAAAAGGCTGTGATGTTACACAAATTGTTTGCCTTTTTGCACCTTGGGGAGCTATAAGGATCACTCATGGTAGAAACCCTCACATTGCGATTTTATTGCAAATAACCTTTTTTTAATTCAAGGGAGAATTGCCTTCCTGAGGCTCCACTTGGTAGGGCGGAATGGTTGAGATGACTGCAAGTGTGTGTTCTGACCCACCTGGAATCCAGTTTCGCAGCCAGCACAGAGCACAGTAACAGAAACAATGGTGTGTCACTTTATCGATCTGTTGTGAAATGGAACAGGCTGGATTAGGGAATCTATTAGATTTCTGTGACGGGGGGTGGGTTCAAGTCCCACTTCAGAGATTTGATGAGACGTTAAACCGAGGCCCCATCTTCCCTCTCAGGTGGATGTAAAAGATCCCGTGGCTCTATTTCAAAGAAGAGCAGGGGAGTTATCCCCGGTGTCCTGGCCAATATTTATCCCTCAACCAACATCACTAAATCAGATTATCTGGTCATTTATCTCATTACTGTCTGCGGGAGCTTGCTGTGCACAAATTGTCTGCTGTGTTTCCTACATTACAACAGTGACTACACTTCAAAAGTACTTCATTGACTTTAAAGCGCTTTGGAACATCCTTAAATTGTGAAAGGTGCTATAGAAATGCAAGTCTTTCTTTTTTCTTTCAAAACAACAAGTAACGCAGCACAACACAATGGCTGGGGGTTTTCCACTTCTACTCCTGTGGGGGAGGAGGGGCGAGATAAACTATATATGAATGAAAGGGTGGACACTATCTCCCGGTACAGGGTGGAAACTCAGGAGCTTGGCGAGTGCAGAAGTGGAAAACCCCACCTGGTGCTTTCAATAGCAGCAGATCGGGACTGACAGGACTTTGGTTTATGTACAGTCAGTCCCACCACATTATAAACAAACAATATTTCCAACAATATCTTCGCAACATGTCTGCCTAATCCCACAACCTGTGCAGTTGGCGAGCGAGAGGCTGTGAGATGGAGGTTAAAGAGAACCATTCCCTAAAGTTTAAAAATATTTTAGAAGCTACACGGATAATGGCATATTGCAAAACTAAAACAAGCACAGGTCCTTTTTATACCAGTGACTGAAATGTTCTATTTGAATTGGTGAATACCATTTCCTGCAGAATAAACGGAGTGAACTCCTACAGAACAACTCCTGTAGATCACAAGACAGATGGTGACTATTTACATTGATAGGAAGACTAATGTGTAACAAAGAATCTAGTGTTGGTTTGATATTTTTATATTTCACCTTGTTTTGATTCTATAAAGGGGGTAACTGTATCTTCCAAAAGTAACTTAAAAGAGTAACAAAAAGAGTAGTATTTCACTTAACAACTTAGTTTAAGTGTGTAAAGTAAAACCACATTTTAACTTAAGACAAATAGACATTGGCAACAAAAATAAACAAAAAACACTTCCACTGGCCTGTAAATGAATACCAGCAAATCAGAGTGTGTGAGAGCAGTGAATGAATGGCGGCTGTATCACTCTATGTATGAGGTAGGGGTGGTGGTACTAATGAATGAATGGCAGCTATTAACACCGTATGGGGCTGGATTTCTATGGATGGCAGTTCACCGTGGTCTGGATGGGGTGTTGATGAGTATGAACGAATGGAGTATGTGTGTGGGGCAGATTTGGTGGGGGGGTACCCTATGAGAGAATTTTTTTTTTTTTAAATTCGCTTATGGGGTCTGGGCGTCACTGGCAAGGCCAGCATTTATTGCCCATCCCTAGTTGCCCGTGAGAAGGTGGTGGTGAGCCGCCTTCTTGAACCGCTGCAGTCCGTGTGGTGAAGTTACTCCCACAGTGCTGTTAGGGAGGGAGTTCCAGGATTTTGACCCAGCGATGATGAAGGAACGGCGATATACAGGTACTTCCAAGTCAGGATGGTGTGTGACTTGGAGGGGAACTTGGAGGTGGTGGTGTTCCCATGTGTCTGCTGCCCTTGTCCCTTCCTGTTGAGCTTTGCATGAAGCCAATGTCAAATGGGTGGGGGAATGCAGTAGCAGGCTTGATTGGCAGCTCTTCCGGCCAATCCCGGACAGGAGAGGGATCAGAAATTGAGCCCACAACTTCCTGTGGGACAGAAAACAAAAACCACAAAGATCCACGTGTTGCACTTCAATTGGTGAGGTCTATTGAGAAGGAGGCCATTAAGGACCAGGTAGGCTACCTTAAAAAAGAGAACTAACCAGGCCCAGTGTACATCTTGGTACCATTCAAAGCTAAGACAGAATAAAAGCCAAGTGTATATAGCTTGCTAATCAGGACAGAGGAGTTGTTTATTATTTTTCTTGTTCACAAGGTTGGAACTGAAGTTAGCTCGAGAAGTGAGATTTTGTTACAAGTGTTACTCTATATGTTCACTAGCTGTCTGTGCAATAAGGCAGCTTAACTATTCGTATCTGGCCTAATCTCACTAAAATGTTAATCAGTCCACCTAACAAAAGATTGAAGAAGAGCACAAGAGCAAGTGTGAAGGATGCAATATCCAGTTCAAATCACAAGGAGGTCCTATTGTTACATCACCAGGATATGCTATGGTACAATTAGATGTTGAACAGTATGGGTGAACTCCTGCACATAGGATACACGGGGTCCACTTACTGGAGTGACCAGCACCACGGAATCTGAAATTTGTAACAAGGGGATTAAGCCCCCTTCAACTTTAACTTATCCCTTATCTGGTGCTGCAGCACAACTGGATTTCCTGGTTGTGCAATGGCAGTCTCTCTCCCTATCTGTATAGTTAACCCTGATTCAGGAAAATATGTTGCACTAAAGGCTTCCAGTAGTTGCCAAAATAGTGAGAGGGCAAAACTGAAGGTATGAATTAAAGATGGGGTAGAAATAATATTTACACATAACTTGAGAATCGGAAATTCCCTGTTGTAGCAATGATCTGGAATGCACTGCCTGAAAGGGTGGTGAAATCAGATTCAATAGTGACTTTCAAAAGGGAAATGGATCAATACTTGAAAAGGAAAAAAATTACAGGGCTATGGGGAAAGAGCAGGGGAGTGGGATTAATTGGATCGCTCTTTCAAAGAGCCGGCACAGGCATGATGGGCCGAATGGCCTCCTTCTGTGCTGTATGATTCTAAGATAATCAAAAAATTTTAAAACGAAGATTGGATAGTTTGAAAAAGAGGATCATTATGGGGAGCAGCAGGAAAGCGGGATAGAAACATAGAAGATAGGAGCAGGAGTAGGCCATTTGGCCCCTCGAGCCTGCTCCGCCATTCAATGCGATCATGGCTGATCATCCAAATTCAGTACCCTGTCCCTGCTTTCTCCCCATATCCCTTGATCCCTTTAGCCTTAAGAAATATATCCAACTCCTTCTTGAATATATTTAATGAATTGGCCTCTACTGCCTTCTGTGGTAGAGAATTCCACAGGTTCACCACTCTCTGGGTGAAGAAATTCCTCCTCATCTCTGTCCTAAATGGCTTACCCCTTATCCTTAGATTGTGACCCCTGGTTCTGGACTCCCTGACCATTGGGAACATCCTTCCTGCATCTAGTCTGTCTAGTCCTGTTAGAATTTTATAAGTTTCAATGAGATCCCCTCTCATTCTTCTAAACTCCAGTGAGTACAAGCCTAATTGACCCAATCTCTCCTCATACGTCATTCCTGCCATCCCAGGTATCAGCCTGGTGAATCTTCGCTGCACTCCCTCCATGGCAAGAACATCCTTCCTCAGATAAGGTGACCAAAACGGCACACAATACTCAAGGTGCGGTCTCACCAAGGCCCTGTACAACTGCAGCAAGACATCCTTGTTCCTGTACTCGAACCCTCTCGCTACGAAGGCCAACATACCATGTGCCTTCTTAACCGCCTGCTGCACCTGCATGCTTACCTTCAGTGACTGGTGCACAAGGACGCCCAGGTCTCGTTGCACTTCCCCTTCTCCCAATCTATTGCCATTCAGATAATAATCTGCCTTCTTGTTTTTGACACCAAAGTGGATAACCTCGCATTTATCCACATTATATTGCATCTGCCATGCTTCTGCCCAATCACCCAACCTGTCCAAATCATAATGGAGTTTCTCGGCATCCTCCTCACAGCACACACGCCCACCCAGCTTTGTGTTGTCTGCAAACTTGGAGATATTACATCTAGTTCCCTCGTCCAGATCATGAATATATATTGTGAATAGCTGGGGTCCAAGGACCGATCCCTGCGGTACCCCACTAGTCGCTGCCTGCCACTCGGAAAAAAAGCCGTTTTTTCCAATTCTTTGCTTTCTGTCTGCCAACCAGTTCTCTATCCAAGTCAATACCTTGCCCCCAATCCCATGTGCCTTAACTTTACACGCTAATCTCTTATGCAGGACCTTATCGAAAGCCTTTTGAAAGTCCAAATACACCACATCCACTGGTTCTCCTTTATCTATTTTACCAGTTACATCCTCAAAAAATTCCAGTAGATTAGTCAAGCACGATTTACCTTTTGTAAATCCATGTTGACTTTGTCTGATCCAGTCACTGTTTTCCAAGTGCTCTGCTATTACACCTTTTTATAATAGACTCTAGCATTTTCCCCACTACCGATGTCAGGCTTACCAGTCTGTAATTCCCCGTTTTCTCTCTACCACCTTTTTTGAACAGTGGGGTAACATTAGCTACCCGACAATCCATGGGTACTGTTCCAGAGTCTATCGAATTTTGGAAGATGACCAGCAATGCATCTACTATTTCTAGGGCCACTTCCTTAAGTACCCTAGGGTGTAGATTATCAGGCCCTGGGGATTAATCGGCCTTCAATCCCGTCAATTTCTCTAACACCATTTCCCTACAAATACTGATTTCTATCAATTCCTCCCTTTCATTTGTGTCCTCTGTAATGTATATACCTTTAAGGGGGGTGTAATGATATCAGCAAATAGTGATGGTATTTGCCTGTTTGATTATTTATGCCTTACCAGCATATTTGCCTGATTGATTATTTATGCCTGACCAGCAGAGGGCATGTGAGAGACAAGGAGTTTAGTTTTAGTTTCGTTTTAGATGGATCTCTAAGATGGTGTCTCCTGTAATGCTGTTAACTGAGTTGAACATACTTTAGATAAAAAGACAAGCTCTTTCATGAATGTGTCGTCATTGAACCCACATACAAATCAATACATGGTGTCAGAAGTGATTGAAAGAGATGAAGAGGAAAAATCTGAAGTTAAATCAGCTCTCCACATATTAGCAAGCCAAAAGAGAACATCGTTACTTACCATTAGAGAATAGCTAACGAAGTGAAAAATGGAAGGTTAACACCCACCGGCGAAGCTTCAGTTGACAGGTAATGTGGCTGAAAATTGAAGGAGATTCAAACAACGTGTGGAATTGTATTTAGCGGCAATCGGAGCTGACGAGAAAAGTGATAAAATGAAAGCGTCGTGGGTGATGAAACGCTGGAGGTGTATAATAACTTCACATTCGCTGCTGATGGAGACAAAATGAAGCTGGATAAAATAATGGAACAGTTTGAGGCCTACTGCATACCTAAACGTAACGTGACGTTTGAGAGGCACAGATTTTTCACGTTTACAGAAAACGGGAGAGACTATTGATCAGTATGTGACTGAACTGAGAAACAGAAGCAAATCATGTGAATTTGGGGGACTGACAGACTCGCTGATAAAAGACAGACTGGTGTGTGGTATTCCAGATAATGGTCTAAGGGAAAGACTGCTAAGAGACCAAAATCTAGACCTGGGAAAAGCCATAGCACTGTGTAGGGCTACAGAGACTGTGAAGTCGCAGGCAAAGGAGCTGTTCAGTGACAGTAGCTGCAACATGGATGCAGTGAGAATGAACGGACACAAACCGTTTAACAAAAAGAGCGCCAATGTGAAAAAAGAGGCGTGGCCAGCGAACAAAAATGAAAGGGACAATCGAAAGTCATGTAGTCGATGCGGTACACAGCATCCACCAAAAAAGTGTCCAGCATATGGTAAAACATGCAATAGTTGCAACAAAAACAACCATTATGCCCGTTGCTGTAAGAACCAAGTGCAACAAAGCAAGGTCCATGCAGTAGAGGAGTTCTATGTGGATGTTGTGTCTGAAAACAAAAAAGAAAAAAGAGACTGAATGTTGACACTAAAAGTGAATGACATACACATTCCATTTAAATTGGATACTGGAGCACAAGTTAATGTGATATCAGAGACTGATTTTAAGAAAATTAGACCCAGACCAAAGATACATGGAATAAAAGTGAAAGTGACAGGATACTCAGGTACTGATATACCAGTGAAAGGAAGATGCATTGTCAAAGTGGCACACAAGGACAGAGAGCACACGCTAGCATTAATCGTGGTGCCAAAGGATGTGCAAGCCATACTAGGTTTAATAGCCTGTGAGAGACTGAACCTGGTAAAGAGAGTCCTCGTTGTGGAAAGCGAAGGAGAGACAGTCTATGATGAACTCATGAAAGAGTACAACGACCTATTTCAGGGTCTAGGCTGCCTTCCAGGAGAACACACGATCAGAGTAGATAAAAGTATGCCAACGGTCATACATCCATGCAGAAAAGTTCCATTTGCTCTTCAAAAGCAACCGAAGGCAGAGTTGGACAGGATGGAAAGCCTGAACGTGATTCAGAAGATAGATGAGCCAACTGAGTGGGTGAGTTCCCTCGTCGTTGTGGACAAAAAGAATGGAAAGCTCAGAATTTGCCTGGATCCAAGAGATCTAAACAGAGCAATAGAGAGCACTTCAAGCTTCCTACACGTGAGGAAATCATGTCACAATTTGCAAATGCAAAGTATTTCAGCAAGTTAGATGCATCATCAGGATTTTGGCAGATGAAACTGGATGAGGCAAGTTCAAAACTGTGCACGTTCAACAGTCCATTTGGCAGATACAGATTCCTAAGGTTACCATTTGGCATTGCCTCAGCTCCTGAAGTGTATCACAAAACTATCCATATGATCTATGAGCACCTGGAGGGAGTTGATACATCAATGGATGACATCATAGTATGGGGAACCACGAGAACTGAGCATGACAAGAGACTGAAAAAAGTGCTGGAAGCAACAAGGAAAACAAACCTGAAGCTGAATAGAGAGAAATGCCAGCTCGGGGTGACAGAACTGACATTCGTGGGAGATATCCTTAGCAGTGAGGGCATCAGGCCAGATCCCAGAAAGGTGTCCGCCATTGAGAATATGCCAAAGCCACAATGCAAAAAAGACGTGCAGAGGTTTAATGGAATGATCAACTACATGGGTAAATTCATATCCAACCTCTCAGAAAAGATGGCGCCACTGAGAAGACTAACTGAAAAGAACATAGAATGGGAATGGAATCATGAGCATGAGAAGTCATGGAGCGATCTAAAGAAACTGCTCACAGAGGAACCAGTTCTGAGGTTTTATGACCCAGCGAGACCCATCAAGATATCATCAGATGCATCACAGAGTGGGCTCGGTGCCGTTCTTCTGCAAAAATATGACTACTGGCAACCTATTGCATATGCATCGCGCTCAATGACAGACGCGGAGACGCGATATGCTCAAATAGAAAAGGAGCTGCTCAGCATCACATACGCCTGTGAAAGATTTCACCAGTTTGTGGCAGGACAAGCAATCAGTGTAGAGACTGACCATAAGCCCTTGATTGCATTGTTCCAAAAGCCACTAAATAGCTGTCCGCTTAGAATACAAAGAATGATGATCAGGCTGCAACGCTATACACTGAATGTTGCGTACACACCGGGTAAGCTGATGTATACAGCAGACACGTTGTCCAGAGCTGTTGACCCAAGTGAGCCCGCAAACACCAAAATGGATGAAAAAGTGAACGCCTACGTGGACATGATCACAAGTGCACTGCCCATAGCAGATGCAAAAATGGAGCTCATAAAGACGGAGACAAACAAAGATGAAACAATGAGACGACTGAGGAAAAGCATCTTGGATGGATGGCCCAACATGAAGCAAGGAGTGCTCACCTGACATGGCAGAGTACTGGAACTGCAGGGCGGAACTATCACTGGTCGAAGACATCATCTACAAAGGAAGTAAAATAGTTATCCCAAAGAGTCTGAGAAAAGAGATGCTAAAAAGGATCCATGGAGGACATCTGGGAATCGAAAAGTGTAAGAAAAGAGCACGAGAGGTGATGTACTGGCCACGAATCAACCAAGATGTGACAAATGAGGTGTCAAACTGCACAATATGCCTGAAATATCGAGCAAGCAATCCGGTAGAACCACTAAAGCCACACCCAGCGCCAGACAGACCTTACCAGAAGGTAGGCGCTGACCTATTCGTATGTCAAGGGAAGGACTATCTTGTAGTCACAGACTATTACTCCCTGTATCCAGAGGTTTGTAGACTGTGCACCACCACTGCAGATGCTGTGATAACATGTATGAAAGCCATATTCTCCAGACATGGCGTGGCAAGCGAGGTCTTCACAGACAACGGACCTCAGTTTTACAATGCAAGTTTCCGACACTTTGCCAAAGAGTGGGACTTTGTCCACACAACGTCAAGTACTCACTTTCCACAGTCCAATGGACTAGTGGAAAAATCGGTCCAGACAGTGAAAAGACTGATGTACAAGGCAAAAGACAGTGGAACTGACTTCTACCAGAGCATGCTTGTATACCGCACAACGCCGCTCGAGTGTGGTATGTCACCAGCCCAACTCCTTATGGGACGTCTGCTAAGGTCAAACCTACCCATCCCGGAGAACCTCCTGAAAACAAAAGAGGGGAGAAAGTGAGGAAGTTCAAAGAACAACAGAAAGAAAAGCAAAAGTACTACTATGACAGAGGAACACAAAACCTACCTGAACTCCACACTGGTGACCAAGTAAGGTTCAAAGACAAAACAAACATATGGACTCAGAAGGGAACTGTCCTGAGTGAAGTCCAACCAAGATCATACACCATTCAGACAGATGAGGGTGCTGTTCTGAGAAGAAATCGTCGGGATCTTCTCATGGGACCAGCCACAGCAGGTCAAAAGACTGATACTGTTGAACAACCTGATCACACAGCAGGTCAAAAGACTGATACTGTTGAACAACCTGATCACACAGCTGAGAAATCATCATCTGAGGCAACAATTCAGAATCAAGGACAATCAATCAGAAAATCCTCAAGACGCGTGAAGCCTCCTGAGAGACTCATTGAGCAAATTTAAGGACTATTGTTATAGAAGGAAGTAATGTTATCTTATTCTCTCTTCAAGTTCTAGGTATTTACATATTTCATGTGAACACACAAAACAAGGTTAAAAAACCTTGATCATGATAATGATAATGTAAGTTTATTAAAGGTTACAGTTAAAATGCAGAGTAATACAAAGAAAACATGTTGTTAGATAAAAGTAAAATACTTTTGTTTTAAGAAAGGGAGATGTAATGATATCAGCAAATAGTGATGGTATTTGCCTGTTTGATTATTTATGCCATGCCAGCATATTTGCCTGATTGATTATTTATGCCTGACCAGCAGAGGGCATGTGAGAGACAAGGAGTTTAGTTTTAGTTTCATTTTAGATGGATCTCTAAGATGGTGTCTCCTGTAATGCTGTTAACTGAGTTGAACATACTTTAGATAAAAAGACAAGCTCTTTCATGAATGTGTCATCATTGAACCCACATACAAATCAATACAGGGGGAACTATCTTTTACAGCTCATGTATACTGCAGTACCGGCAGTGACCACACCTGTATATAGTACTGAGTAGTAATCTGTACAGATCAGTTCCAGTGTGAGCCACGTTGAGTAAACACCTGTTGTACCATTCTCCTGCAGTCTGTGTCTTATTATACACAGACACAACATTGGCGACGAGGCAAGTTCGAACCTACCTGCAACTCTGCATCACCTCCCGGGGATTCGTTCCTGGAGATCAGTGGATTGGAGGTCAAGGCCAGAGACTCGGGCGTTGACCACGGGCAACCGCCCAGTCATCCAGCAGAGACTCGAGAATTGCGGGGGAGGCTGTCGAGAGCCAGGCTTGGCTTTCCAGTCGAGGTGGTGCAGCGAAACGAGCTGGCAACAGGTAGTGCGCAGACCCTTCCCGGACAGTGGCGGGCTAGAGCCCGACCGAGCGGCAAAGCAAAGGGCCGAGCAGCGTCGACGGGGGAGAGAGAGAGAGGGCAGAGCGCACAGGGCGCAGCCGGTGTTTAGGGGCCGAGCAGCGTCGAAGAGAGGGAGAGAGAGATGCGCAGAAACCCGCGAGGCGCCGCCATTGCCACGAGGACCGCCAAGAGCGGCGTTGGCAGCAGCGCAGGAGAAGCGCGCGAAACCTACAGGGCGCCGCCATTGCCACAAGAACCGCCAGGAGCGGCGTTGGCAGCAGCGGGGGAGGAAGGAAAGCGCGGGAGATGCCATTTTAAGCCATTGGAAGATGCCATTTTAAACCACACCCAAAATGCCGAAGAGTGGCAGTATCACCGCATTTGACAATGAAGTCGAAGATTGGACTACATATGTCTAACGAATAGAGGTATACTGCAAGGCAAATGAGGTGTCAGATGACAAGAAAGCGTCGGTATTGTTAAATTTAATGGGTGCAAAGACGTATGGTTTATTACGAAATCTAGTAACCCTAACGAAGCCAATGGAAAAGAGTTTTGAAGACATAGTAACGATACTACAGGAACATTTAAACCCCACACCGCTGCTGATAGCAGAAAGATTCAAGTTTCACAAACGGAACCAGCATAAGGATGAAAGCAATGCTGATTATTTAACAGAACTGTGCAAACTATCGAAACACTGCCAGTTTGGAGCGGGACTGGCAGATACCTTAAGGGACAAGTTTGTGTGTGGGCTTCAAAGTGAAGGAACCCAGAAACGGCTTTTATCTGAAAAGGACCTTACGCTGGAAAAGGCTTTCGGCATTGCGGTATCATATGAAGCAGCAGCACGGGGCGCTGCAGAGATACAACAGAGACCGCAAGAATATGGCACAAATGAAATCTCATATAGAACAGAGAAGTGCTATCGCTACGGCAGAACAACACACGACCAGAATGATTGCTGGTTCACAGACAAAGTGTGCAGACAGTGTGGAAAAGTAGGACACATAGCACGAGTCTGCAGGTCGGGAAAGAAAACCAGCAATAAGAAACCTACCAAAGAAAAGTACAAGAAGGTACATAAGATGACGGAGAATAGTTCAGACGAACAAAAGAGTGATAACGACTCCGAAAGCAGGGAACTGAGTTGTCTGAAACTACATAATGTGATCACAACGGAGGATCACCGAACCATTTGGGTCACTCTCAAGATAGCAGGAGTCCAGGTAAAGATGGAATTGGACACAGGATCAACCCTAACAGTCATAAACCGATGGGACTACGAGCGGCTATTCTCACACATACCCTTGAGAGACACAAAAATTATTTTGAAGACGTACACGGGGCAAAAAGTCTACCCCAAAGGAAAAATAAGGGTGACCGTTATATATAACGGTAAGGAAACACCAAAACTAGACCTGTATGTATTGCAAGATGGAGGACCACCATTACTGGGACGTGAATGGATCCGGAAAATACAACTGGATTGGCATTCCATACAGGCACTGACTGTGGCTGACAAAAAGGATGACGACATCACACCTGGGCGACTCTCAAAGATCCTAACTGACGCGAAAGAAGTGTTCCAGCAAGGACTCGGAACACTAAAAGGCATGACAGCGACGATTAAAATTGAAGAAAACGCAAGCCCAAAATTTTTTAAGGCCAGACCGGTACCTTATGCGATCCGCCCAGCCATCGAAGCAGAGCTGGAGAGTCTGGAACGTTCAGGTGTACTGTCCAAGGTAGACTGGAGCAAGTGGGCTACACCCATCGTCCCTGTGATGAAAAAGTCGTTGAGCAGCACGCCTGGGGAACCAAGGAAGGTTCGCATCTGTGGGGACTTGAAGGTAACAGTGAACCCAGTCCTTCACACCGTACAATATCCACTTCCGCGGATTGAAGATATTTTCGCCTCGCTATCTGGAGGGAAACACTTCACTAAGATTGATCTGGCCCAGGCGTATCTGCAAATGGAGGTAGAAGAAGCATCAAAAAAATACCTCACAATCAACACCCATAAAGGTCTCTACCAATACAACTGGCTGGTATTTGGGGTAGCATCAGCTCCGGCTATTTGGCAGAGGGCAATGGAACAAGTCCTGCAAGGGATCCCAGGGACCCAGTGTTATTTGGACATCCTGGTCACGGGCGAAAATGACAGTGATCAGCTTGCCAACCTGGAGCAGGTGCTCACTAGATTGCAGGAATATGGGCTCCGAGCTAACCGCCCCAAATGCGAGTTTTTTAGAAAACAGATCTCGTATTGTGGCCACGTTATCGATAAAGAGGGGTTACATAAGTCCCCAGAGAAGATTGAGGCAGTAGTCAAGGCTCCAGCACCGGAAAATGTGTCACAACTGAGGTCGTTCCTCGGGCTGGTAAACTACTACCATAAGTTCTTGCCAAATTTGTCTACAATACTACACCCACTGAACACCCTACTGCAAACTGGGGTGCCATGGAAGTGGAGTGACGAATGTAGACGAGCTTTCCAGAAGAGCAAAACACTAATCACATCGAAAGAGGTATTGGCCCATTACAACCCGGCATTACCAATTCGGTTGGCATGTGATGCGTCACCCTACGGCATTGGAGCGGTGCTGTCACACAGATTCTCGGACGGCTCAGAGAGGCCAATAGCCTTTGCATCACGATCACTAACCTCAGCCGAGCGTAACTACGCCCAGATTGACAGGGAGGCCCTCAGCCTAGTGTGGGGAGTGAAAAAGTTCAATCACTATCTGCACGGGCAGAAATTCACCTTGCTGACTGATCACCAGCCTCTTGTCTCCATTTTTAATCCGAAGAAGGGCGTTCCGGTGATGACTGCGCAACGACTGCAAAGATGGTCACTTTTTCGAGGGGCGCACCACTATGAGATTGAATATAAGGGCATGAAACAGCATGGAAATGCTGATGGGCTATCACGCCTGCCACTGCCTACTGCGGAGGAAGCACCAGCAGTGGATCCTGTCGAAATATTCCATTCGACTATAGTTGAATACCTACCAGTAACTAACGCTTGTATCGAAAAGGAAACCCGAAATGACCCGACACTGTCTCGGGTATATGATTTGACGGTGAAGGGATGGCCAGCACATGGCGACTCACTGTTGCCAGCATTCTCGACAAGGAGAGAACAGCTGTCAGTGTGCCGGGGGACCTTGATGTGTGGATCCCGAGTGGTAATTCCACCCAAATTAAGGGATAGAGTGCTCAATGAGCTTCATGAGGGTCATCTGGGAGGGGTAAAAATGAAAAGCCTAGCCAGGGCTTATGTGTGGTGGCCGGGAATCAATAAACAAATCGAGGACCTGACCAAGAGCTGCTCAGGATGCCAGAAAGTCCTAAATGCACCACCACAGGCCCCTCTACACCCATGGGAGTGGCCCTCATCTCCATGGCAACAGGTGCATATTGATTTTGCTGGTCTATTCATGGACTCAATGTTTTTAATAGCCGTGGATGTGCACTCAAAATGTCCTCCACCACCACAGAGAAAACTATTGCAGTCCTACAGACTATTTTTGCCAGGAATGGCTTGCCAGAACAGATTTGCTCCGACAACGGACCACAGTTTGTGTCCGAAGAGTTCCGGAGGTTCTTGAAAAAGAATGGGGTAAGGCATTACACATCCGCCCCGTATCATCCAGCCACAAATGGATTGGCTGAGAGGTTCGTACAAACCTTTAAGAAGGCAATAAAGGCTATGTACAATGACAACATTCCGCTGCAGCACAAGGTGGACAATTTCCTGTTCGCCTACCGGAATGCGACACATGCAGTCACCAACCAGGCCCCAGCCATGATGTTCTTTAACCGAAGGTTAAGATCTCGCCTGGATTTGCTCAGACCAAACGTACGAAGAGATGTTGAGAGTAAGCAATTCCAGCACATCCATGAGAAGCCAACAAGGAGCTTCAATGTAGGGCAACCAGTCTTGGCCCGCAACTACCGAACAGAAAAATGGCAGCCAGGAACGATATGCACACGGCAGGGCCCACTAATGTACACAGTGGACGTTGGGGAGAGCATCGTGAGACGCCATGCTGACCAGATCCTAGAGTCACAGGAACAAGTCAACCCCATGCCTCGCCCATACGTACCTGGTGATGAACCCGATGTACAGGTCGCATCTACCCCAGAAACAGTAGCATCGGAAGCTGATGAACCAACCGACGACAGGGGCCAGAATCGCCTCCGCACCAAGAGCAAGACACTCGGGAAAGGTGCTATCCAGAAAGGATCAGGAAGCCTCCACAAAGACTGAATATATAAATAGACTATTTTCAGCTAATGTTGCATGTTAAAAGTGTTAATTGTAATTAGTTTGATATTTAATTGTTAAATGAGTGTTATGGTACTGTTAATCTAAAAGGGGAGGAATTGTAATGTATATACCTTTAAGGGGGGAACTATCTTTTACAGCTCATGTATACTGCAGTACCTGCAGTGACCACACCTGTATATAGTACTGAGTAGTAATCTGTACAGATCAGTTCCAGTGTGAGCCACGTTGAGTAAACACCTGTTGTACCGTTCTCCTGCAGTCTGTGTCTTATTATACACAGACACAACATCCTCCTTTGTGAAGGCAGAACCAAAGTATGTATTTAATTGGTCTGCCATTTCTTTGTTGCCCATTATAAATTCCCCTGATTCTGACTGCAAGGGACCTACGCTTGACTTCACCAATCTTTTTCTCTTCACATATCTATAAAAGCTTTTACAGTCAATTTTTATGTTCCCTGAAAGCTTACTCTCATACTCTATTTTCCCCCTCTTAATTAATCCCTTTGTCCTCCTTTGTTGAATCCTAAACTGCTCCCAATCCTCAGGTTTACTGCTTTTTCTGGCCAATTTATAATGTCCTCTCCTTGGATCTTATGCTATCCCTAATTTCCTTTGTTAGCCACGGTTGAGTCACCTTTTTTGTTTTATTTTTATGCCAAACTGGGATGAACAAATTCTGTCGTTCATCCATGCGATCTTTGAATGTTTGCCATTGCCTATCCACCGTCCACCCTTTGAGTGACATTCCCCAATCAATCCTACCCAACTCGTGCCTCATACCATCGTAGTTTCCTTTATTTAAATTCAGGACCCTAGTCTCTGAGTCAACTACTTCACTCTCCATCTTAATGAAGAATTCTATCATATTATGATCGCTCCGACCCAAGGGGCCTCGCACAACACGATTGCTAATTAATCCTTTCTCATTACATAATACCCAGTCTAAGATGGCCTGATCTCTAGTTGGTTCCTCGACATATTGGTCCAGGAAACCATCCCGTATACACTCCAGGAATTCCTCCTCCACAGTATTGTTACTAATTTGGTTAGCCTAATCTATATGTAGCTTAAAGTCACCCATGATAACTGCTATGCCCTTATTGCACGCTTCTCTAATTTCCCTTTTAATGCCATCCCCGACCTCCGCATTACTATTTGGAGGTCTATATACCACTCCCACTAACGTTTTCTGCCCCTTGGTATTTCTCAGTTCTACCCATACAGATTTCACATCATCAGAGCTAATATCTTTCCTTACAATTGTGTTAATCCCCTCTTTAACCAGAAATGCTACCCCACCTCCTTTTCCTCTTTGCCTATCTTTCCTGAATATTGAATACCCCTGGATGTTGAGTTCCCAGCCTTGTCACCCTGGAGCCATGTTTCCGTAATCCCAATCATATCATATTCGTTTACCTCTATTTGCGCAGCTAATTCATCCACCTTATTACAAATGCTCCTCGCATTAAGACACAAAGGCCTAGAAATTCAGTTGCTAGCGCCTTAGGAGGAGGAGAAGTGGGGCACTAAGCGGCTAGCGCCCGGGCGCGGCGCGATCTGCGCCCGGGCGCGGCGCGATCTGCACCTCTCGTGAACTTCACTTAAGATTTAGCGGCGGCGCAAAACCGCAGCGCCCGCTCAGCTGCGTGCGCAGATCCTGACGTCATTTCATGGTGCAACGCCCTTGGTGCGCCCCGAACCGGAACTTCAGTGGTGCCGCCCTTCTGTGTGCCTGGCGCCCCCAGCAACTGGTAGAGGGGAACGGTTCCCAGTCGCTGCGGGGGGCGCTAATTAAAGGGGACTCCTCCTGCAGTATAAGTGGCAGCCATTTTGTTCCACTCCTTCTTTGTGAGAGACGGATATTTGGAGAGGGACAAAGGGAGAAAGCTTTCTGGTTTGACTCAGCGCTTGCACAGGTACTTCTGGCTTCAGGCCAGAGCTTTGCACTTGGATTTAACTTTCAGTGCCATAGCCTTGAGTCGCCAAATATAATGGGGGCTGCCATGGGTGGAAACGTTGACTTACTGCATTGCATTCAAAGGGCTCAGAGACGCCGTGAGAGAGTGCCAGTCATGGCCAGATGGAGAAGGGCCAACAGGCGTCGGCACAGGAGGCCTTACCCACCCAGGGTATACCGCCAGCAGTTTTCATATCTGAACATGTCTGAGGAGCAGTGTGTTTGGAGGCTGCGATTCAGAAGGGAGGTGGTCACCGAGATCTGCCACCTGCTTCGCAGAGATCTGCAGCCACAGCTGAGGAGCAGGACGTCTCCGTCGGTGGCAGTGAAGGGGACGGTGGCTCTCAACTTCTATGCCACCGGCTCCTTCCAAACCGCTACTGGGGACATTGCCAACATCTCCCAGTTCGCGGTACATTGTTGCATCCGCCAGGTGACCAATGCTCTTTTCAGAAGGAGACGTCAGTTCATCTCCTTCCCCATGACCCTGGACAAGCAGCAAGAGCGTGCAATGGGATTTGCAAGAATAGCGGGCTTCCCCATGGTCCAGGGCGCCATTGACTGCACGCATGTGGCTTTGCGGGCGCCGCAAGAGAATGCCGAGGATTACCGCAACCGGAAGGGGTTCCATTCGTTGAACGTCCAGTTGGTGTGTGACCACAGACAGCTGATACTAGCTGTCAATAACGCTTTCCAGGCAGCAGCCACGATGCCTTCATCCTGCGCCAGACTTCTGTGGCAGACATTTTCAAAGCCCAGGCTCACCCACGAGGATGGCTTCTCGGGACAAAGGCTATCCTTTGTGCACCTGACTGATGACCCCGCTCCATGCGCCCAGCACCCCTGCTGAAGAACGATACAATAACAGCCATCAAGCCAGGAACATCATTGAGCACACAATCGGCGTGCTCAAGCAACGGTTCCGCTGTCTGGATCGTTCCGGGGGAGCCCTACAGTACTCGCCTGAGCGAGTCTCCCATTTCGTGGTAGTGTGCTGCATGCTGCACAACCTGGCTATCCTCAGGACTCAGCCACTGCCAGCAGGCATTGGAAGACCACCAGAGGAGGAGGAGGAGGAGGAGGAGCACCAACACGGGAGGGAGGCACAAAGTGCAAGGGCCATCCTTCGGCGGCTTATTGCAACTCGGTTCTAGGCCCCCTCTCAGGGAATGGCTTGTGCTAATGAAAGAAGATGATTGGAGCTGCTCCGCAAGCCCTCAGCCGGTCAAGGCAACAAATACTTCCAAAAGCAAACATGGACAATGCGATTAAAGAAACTTTTTTACTGTGCAAACTCTGTGCCCTTCCCGCATGACAAACGAATTCAGAGAAACCCCCCAAAAAACAGTCAGAGACATAACTGGCTCTCCCAACCTTCAGAAAATGAAAAAAGCAGTTAAACAAAAATGACCATGATACTCGGCCTTTATAAAAAACAAACACAACAGTCTCGGCCTTCATATATCAAAAAACCTTCTCGGCCTCATATATAAAAAAAACATTTAGCCACACCTTCTAGTTTTTCCCCTGCGAGGGTGATCCGCCTCGCTTCCGCGAGTGGCCCCTTCCTGCCCTGCAGCTCCTCCTCAATGGGACCCCAGTGGCTGCAGCAAGGCTGGGGGAAGGCTGCTGAGGGTCAGATGGTGAAACGGCAGATGCCCTTGGGGGTCGGCCTGGACCAGCTCTGGGCCTGGAAGGGCTGGCTGCTGACTGCTCCAACTCTGCTTGGGCGGCAGCAGTCGGTCCTACGGGTGGTGGCAGCTGCAGTGGAGGAGTGACAGTGTTGGCTGCAGGAATGCTGCCAACCTGACAGAGTACATGCACTCCCTGGTCAGCTGATACACTGGCACTCACACGGGCCAGCACTGCAGCATGCGCAGCAATCTGCTGAAGCACAGACTGCTGGGCTGCTGCGGCGCAGCGAGGGCCCCGTCGATGCCTGGCCGATCCAGCGAGGGTGGCAGCAGTTAGTGCCTGTGTGGCCCTGGTCTGTGTCTGCATCACACCAGCCAGTGAATGCACGGCACGACTGAGCACTTGGCTGGAAGCTGCCTGTGATGCAGCGAAGTCCTGCTGACTCCTAGCCTGTGCTGCCGCGAAGTCCTGCAGACTCCTGGCCTCTGCTGCCCCGAATTCCTCTACACTCCTTGCCAGTGACTCTATGGAGTCAGGCATCCTTGCCACTGCAGCCATAAGCTCAGTGTGTCTGCGCTCAGCCTGGGCGCCCATTTCAGCAAGGAGCCGCACCTCCTCTGCGCTCACCGTAGCAGGACTCGAGGCCAGACTCTCTCTCCGGGGAGAAGGCCGCCTAGCTTCCCCACCCCTCCCACGTTGCTGCAGCCCGCTGGGCCCCGGAGCTTCATTCTCCTCAGACCCTTCCCCCCTGCTCCCCTCCAGGGAAGACGTGTCCCCATCATGGCCACGGGCTGCCTCGGCTGAGGGTGTCACTGATGGGCCGGCTTCCTCTTCCTCCTCCTCGATTTCAGATTCAGACACAGTGCCAGCTTGAGGGCCCGCCTCCTCACCTGGCGATTCACCATCTGAAAGCAGGGAGGCACAAGAGTTGCTTTAGAGTGAGGACAGGGCGGCAGCGAGGGAGGCATGAGTGCTGCTATGCACTGCATTGGTTCGATAGTGGCAAAGGATGCTGGTGTGAGGCGCAAGTGGAAAGAGAGAGGTCAAAAAGGTGATGACCTTACCATTGGTGCCCAGAACAGGGTCGGCATCTCCACTGGCGACGGGGCCAATCAGCCGGCCTGCCATAATGCGCTCCACACGCTGCTCCAGGTCGCTGAGCTGTTTGAGGTCAGGACGGCCTTCAATCAGCAACTCGCCACACCTGCGCTGCGCCCGCCCTCGGTGGTTGCGCCCCGGCTCGCCGGCTTAGCGCCTTATGATAGTCGTGCATCGCCTGCTTTAGCGCAGCAGCAACCTCTTGGGGCGATGCAACTGAATATCGGCGAGGGTGGCGCCAAGTTGCGCCGGGCGCTAAATTTAGCGAACGCCCGGCTGTAGCGCCCCAAACGTGGCTATACTGAATTTCTAGGCCAAAGCCTTCAGGCTTGTTTTTTTTAACGCTCTTAGATCTTTTAGAATTATTATTTACTGTGGCCATGTTTGATTTAAACCCTTGATTTCTCTGTCTGCCACTTTTGATTTTCTCCTTCCTTTCTTTTGCTTTTATCCTTGCTTCCCTTTCCTCTGTCTTCCCGCTCAGGTTCCCAACCCCCTGCCATTTTAGTTTAAACCCTCCCCCAGAGCACTAGCAAACACTCCCCCTAGGACATCGGTCCCAGCCCTGCCCAGGTGCAAACCGTCCGGTTTGAACTGGTCCCACTGTGGTGTATGTAACCTGTTCCACCTTAAGAGAACTTAAGCCTGGTCCACCTTAAGAAAGGTACTACTTTCTTTGGCTGCTGTATACGTAATACCGGTGGTGACCACACCGGTATATAAGCACAGTGTAATAATATTGTATTCAGTTTAGTCCGACCTCCAACCAGTAAAGACCTGTTGAATTTTACTCTTGTGGTCTGTGTAGTAACTCTCACTATAACACACAGACTTAACAGTGGCGACGAGTCCGATTCTTACCCTGCTGCAGTAATTTCCACGGCGACTTCGTCCACAGACAGGACGTCGAAGAGAGGTTTCCACCCTCATCACCTACGGGAAGACACGTCGAGCGGCAGGCATCGAGCAACCGGAGTGCAGAAGACACCCTGACCTCGAAGCCTCCATCAGCGACTGTCAGCTTCTTCTACTACCTCGTGGTGGGTAAGCCGGGCAGCGACGCGACAGAAAGTCAACCGCGTTGGCTGTACAGACGGGGCTGGGAAGACGGAGGAATAAGGGCGGTGAGGTCGATCGCGACCGGAGATAAGGGCCGCATTCGGGCTAAAGGCGCAGCGTCTGGGGAAACTGAAGGCGCGAGAGCCGCGGTGAAGTGGAGACAGCGTCGGGGGACGGGTGAAGACCGCCAAGCGCGGGAAAACCGCCATTTTGTGGGCGGAGGGCGACGGCAAGTGCGGGAAGCCGCCATCTTAGATAACATTAAAAATACGATAAATTGCTACGATGCCTAAACATGGGAACATTAATGCCTTCGACAGTGATATAGAAGACTGGGATATGTATGTAGAACGCATACAAAACTATTGTAAGGCAAATAAAATTCCTGAGACAGATAAAGCACTAACATTACTAAACTTAATGGGTGCGAAGACATACGGGCAATTGAAGCACCTGTTATCACCAGATGAACCGGCGGATAAGACGTTCGAACAGATTGTTACTGTCCTAAAAAATCATCTTAGCCCCACGCCGCTGATGCTAGCGGAACGATTTAAATTTTACAATAGAAGACAGCTGCAAAATGAAAGCAATGCTGAATATTTGATGGAATTACATAAGCTAGCAAAATATTGTCAGTTTGGAACGGGACTGACAGAGGCACTTCGAGATAGATTTGTGTGTGGTTTATTTAAACAGGATACACAAAGGCGACTGCTCGAGGAGAATGAGCTGTCTCTCGAGAAGGCGGTCACTATGGCAGCAGCACACGAGGCCGCAGCGAGAGGCACGGCAGTAATGCAGCTACGGCCACCGGAACTAGGTACAAACAAATTGGGTTCGAGTTCTGTCAAATGTTATCGTTGTGGAAAGACAACGCACGATCAGAACCAGTGTTGGTTTAAAAACCAAGAATGCAGAACGTGTGGCAGGTTTGGCCACATAGCTAAAGTATGCCGGTCAGGAAAGAAGACCAGCAATAAAAAGTCACCGCAAGGAAAATATGCAAAGGTACACAAGGTGACAAAGAACAGTTTGACTGAACAGAAGTCAGATTCAGACGCTAGCAGTAATGAACTGGATAGCTTAAGAATACACAACGTTGGTAAGGATACAGACCTCCAGACAATTTGGGTCACTCTTAAGATAGCAGGAGTCCAAGTAAAAATGGAATTAGACACTGGATCAGCATTGACGGTCATGAATAAGAAAGATTACAGAAGGTTATTCCAACATATTCCCTTACAGGATACGGAGATTATATTGAAAACGTACATGGGGCAAAGAGTGTACCCCATCGGAAAAATAGAGGTAGAAGTGGTCCACAAGGGCGAAGGAAGCCAAGTAATGGACTTATATGTGCTACCTGAAGGAGGTCCACCACTACTAGGACAGGAGTGGATTAGGAAAATGAATATGGACTGGCACTCCTTGAAAGCACTAACGGTAGATTCCGGGGAAACAGCTGTCAAACCTAAACGATTGTCCAGAATATTGGCTGAGGCTAAAGAGGTGTTCCAGCCGGGACTGGGAACACTGAGAGGAATTACGGCAAACATCAAGATTGATGAACATGCACAACCAAAATTTTTTAAAGCCAGACCGGTACCCTATGCAATATGACCTGCGGTTGAAGCGGAGCTGGAAGCACTAAAACGTTCAGGGGTACTGTCTAAAGTAGATTGGAGTGAGTGGGCTACGCCCATTGTTCCCGTTATGAAACGTCCTGCGAACAATAAGCCAGGAGATCCAGGGAAGGTTCGCATCTGTGGAGATTTCAAGATCACCGTTAATCCGGTGCTTCACACGGTGCAGTATCCGCTTCCACGGATTGAGGATATTTTCGCTTCACTGTCTGGCGGGAAACACTTCACCAAGATAGACCTGGCGCAGGCGTACTTACAGATGGAGGTTGAAGAAGAGTCACGCCAATACCTCACGATCAACACGCATCGAGGGTTGTACCGGTACAATAGGCTGGTTTTTGGTGTGGCATCGGCTCCAGCAATTTGGCAGAGGGCCATGGAGCAGGTATTACAGGGAATTCCAGGCACACAATGTTACCTGGACGACATTCTGATCACAGGTGATGGTGATGAACAGCATCTCGCTAACTTGGAACTGGTGCTCAACAGACTGAAAGAGTATGGACTTAGGGTAAATCGGCAGAAATGTGAGTTCTTCCAGAAGCGGATCTCTGTCATTGACCGGGAGGGGCTTCATAAGTCTCCTGACAAGATAGCGGCAGTTGTAAAGGCGCCCGCTCCGGAGAATGTCTCTCAGTTGAGGTCGTTTCTAGGATTAATTAACTACTACCATAAATTTCTGCCAAATCTATCCACGGTGCTGCATCTGTTGAACGCTCTTTTACAGAAAGGGGTACCATGGGACTGGGGCGAAAACTGTAAGAAGGCATTTCGCAAAAGCAAAGAATTGATCACCTCAGAGGAAGTGTTGGCTCACTTCAACCCGACACTGCCTATTCGGTTGGCTTGTGATGCTTCTCCATATGGTATTGGGGCAGTACTCTCACATAAATTGCCAAATGGCACGGAAAGGCCAGTCGCGTTTGCATCCAGATCATTGACCTCCGCTGAGCGCAACTATGCGCAGATCGATAGGGAGGTCCTTAGCCTTGTATGGGGAGTGAAGAAGTTTAATCATTACCTACAGGGCCAAAAATTCACACTTCTGACGGACCATCAACCGTTGGCGTCCATTTTTAACCCTAAGAAGGGTGTTTCGGTGATGACAGCACAGCGTCTCCAGAGATGGTCTCTCTTCTTAGGGGCACATCAATATCAGATAGAATTCAAAGGTACGAAACAGCATGGCAATGCTGATGGCCTGTCGCGCCTGCCACTACCTGAAGATGAAGACACGATGGAAGTTGACCCTGTTGAGTTATTTCATTCGACCATTATCGAGTGTTTACCTGTCACCAACGCAAGTATTGAAAGAGAAACCAGGAACGACCCGACACTGTCCAGAGTCTACGAGGTGACAGTGAAAGGATGGCCAACACGGGGTGATCCTCTGTTACCGGCATTCTCGGCAAGGCGAGACCAGCTGTCCGTCTGCCATGGTACTTTGATGTACGGGACAAGAGTGATTATTCCTCCCAAGTTAAGGGAAAGAGTTTTAAAAGAACTACATGAAGGTCATCTGGGGGGGAGTTAAAATGAAAAGTCTTGCTAGGGCTTACGTATGGTGGCCGGGTATTGACCAACAGATTGAGGAGTTAACGAAAAGCTGCGCTGGGTGTCAAAAAGTGCAAAATGCACCTCCGATAGCACCGCTACACCCATGGGAATGGCCTTCAGCCCCATGGCAACGCGTACACATTGACTTTGCTGGTCCATTCATGGACTCCATGTTCCTAATCGCGGTGGACGCACATTCCAAATGGCCAGAAGTCATCAAGATGAATACCACTACTTCAGAAAAGACAATTGCGGTGTTAAGAACAATATTCGCAAGGAACGGATTGCCAGAACAGATCTGTTCGGACAACGGACCACAGTTTGTATCGGAAGAATTCCAACAATTCTTAAAGAAGAATGGAGTTAAACATTATACCTCTGCCCCATATCATCCGGCGACAAACGGGTTGGCTGAAAGATTTGTCCAGACATTCAAAAAGGCTATTAAGGCCATGAATGATGATCAGATTCCGCTGCAACACAAGGTCGATAAGTTCCTGATGTCATATAGAAACGCCGATCATGCCGTGACTAACCAAAGTCCTGCTATGATGTTTTATAACAGGAGGTTGCGGTCCAAGTTGGACTTGTTAAAACCAAATGTGCGGAGGGAAGTGGAAAACAAACAGTTTCGGCATATTAACAGCAAGACCACTCGAACTTTCGACGTAGGACAACCAGTGATGGCAAGGGGCTATGGAAACGACAAATGGCAGTCCGGAACAATCCGGGCCAGACAAGGACCTCTGATGTACACCGTAGATATTGGTCATAATGTGATAAGGCGTCATGCGGATCAACTGGTAGAGCCGAGAGCAAGGGTCGAACCCATGGTTGTGACAGAGACAGCTGTGGAAGACGTTCATGAACCTGAAGCATCTACCTCGGCCGAGAATGTGTTTGATGATGATGACACCCAATACATTGGCAACCAACTAGAGGAGGCACCTCAACAACAAGAATCAGAGACCACTGAAAGGCGTTAACCAAGCCGAATCAGAAAGCTTCCTGAGAGACTGAACCTTTGAACTGTTATACCTGAAGTTATATATGTATATATGTTATGTTTATTTGGGGATATGACTGTTAAGCTAAAAAGGGAGGATTGTGGTGTATGTAACCTGTTCCACCTTAAGAGAACTTAAGCCTGGTCCACCTTAAGAAAGGTACTACTTTCTTTGGCTGCTGTATACGTAATACCGGTGGTGACCACACCGGTATATAAGCACAGTGTAATAATATTGTATTCAGTTTAGTCCGACCTCCAACCAGTAAAGACCTGTTGAATTTTACTCTTGTGGTCTGTGTAGTAATTCTCACTATAACACACAGACTTAACACCCAGCTCCCCCAGAACCAGTTCCAATGTCCCAGGAATTTGAATCCCTCCCCCTTGCACCATTCCTCTAGCCATGTATTCATCTGAAATATCCTTCTATTTCTACTCTGACTAGCACGTGGCACTGGTAGCAATCCTGAGATTACTACCTTTGAGGTCCTATTTTAAAATTTACCTCCTAACTTCCTATATTCAGCTTTCAGGACCTCATCCCGGTTTTTACCTATATCGTTGGTACCTATATGCACCACGACAACTGGCTGTTCACCCTCCCCTTCCAAAATGTTCTGCAGCCGCTCTGAGACATCCTTGACCCTTGCACCAGGGAGGTAACACACCATCCTGGATTCTCGTTTGCGGCCGCAGAAACGCCTATCTATTCTCCTTATAATAGAATCTCCTATCACTATAGCTCTCCCACTCTTTTTCCTCCCATCGTGTGCAGCAGAACTACCCCTGGTGCCAGGAAGTTGGCTGCTGCTGCCTTCCCCGGTAAGCCATCCCCCCCCCCCATCAGTATCCAAAGTGGTATATCTGTTTGAGAGGGGGGTGGCCACAGGTGACTCCTGCACTACCTGCCTGCACCTACTACTCTGCCTGTTGGTCACCCATTCCCTTTCTGCCTGTCCAACCTTTGCCTGCGGTGTGACCAACTGCTTAAACGTGATATCCATGACATCCTCAGCATCGCAAATGGTCCAATATGTATCCAATCGCAGCTCCAGCGCCGCAATGCGGTCTGCCAGTAGCTACAGCTGGATACACTTCCTGCACACAGGACGTGTCCGATTTCCCACATAGCGCAGGAGGAGCATGCCACGGGGCCGGGCTCTCCTGTCATGACTTACCCTTTAATTAATTCAAAATAAATTAAGTCAAATCAATCCCACCAATTACACTACAGTTAAATGATATATTTAAGGGCCTTGGTTTACAAACAGTCCCTGCTACACCACAGAGACCTTAAAAACTATAAACCACAGAGTTAAAGTTTAAAAAGAGAGAAATACTCACCAACCAATCACTTACCTGCTTTTTGGTGACGTCACACTTGATTACTTTTTACTTCGCTCTCGGATTATACTGCCGCCGCTCCCGCTCCTCACAGGTCCGCTCAGCCGCTCAGAGGCCTACCTGGTCCTGGGGCTCGGTTTTTATACTGCCGCCGCTCCCGCTCCTCACAGGTCCGCTCAGCCGCTCTGAGGCCTACCTGGTCCTGGGGCTTGGTTTTTGTACTGTCGCCGCTCCCGCTCCTCACAGGTCCGCTCAGCTGCTCTGAGGCCTACCTGGTCCTGGGGCTCGCTTTTTGTACTGCCACCGCTCCCGCTCCTCACAGGTCCGCTCAGAGGCCTACCTGGTCCTGGGGCTCGGTTTTTATACTGCCGCCACTCCCGCTCCTCACAGGTCCGCTCAGCTGCTCTGAGGCCTACCTGGTCCTGGGGCTCGGTTTTCATACTGCCGCCGCTCCCGCTCCCACTCCTCACAGGTCCACTCAGCTGCTCCTTAAGACTTGTGAAGAAAACACCCTGGGGAATGTGATAAATCCATATAGTGAGACAAGGACTCGAAGAGGCGATATCGTAGAATTAGCACGAGTACTTTATTAACAAACAGAGTAACAAACATCATGCCTGCATCCTGGCATTTCACCTTTGCTGACCTTGACAGGAAGCAAACCTCTGACCTTAACAGGAAGCAAACCTCTGACCTTAGCAGCAGCATCGGCTACAGCACCACTTGGTGGATAACCTTAATCATAACATCCCAGATTACTATATCCCTCCCCCCTTAAGATTTCAGTATGAATTTCTTAACAAGCAACCATTCCTGAGGGTCACATAAGGAGTCTCCATTCATCATGTTCCATACTTGACAAATCTAACAGTTCAGTATCCATCTCTCTGGTGGCTTGCGAGACCTTTGTGAACGTCTAACAGTAAAGTCCCTGCTTGTTTGTGGTGAAGCCACCAGCTGCTCCTGAGCAGTGCTCAGAGTATCTGACTCTGCAACGATGGTTTCCTCTTGACGAATAGGTTCCTGTGGAATTGGCTGTCCCTGGTGGTGGCACCACAGATGCACTTGGATAACTGGGGGCAACCCTGTCTTCAGTCATTGCATCTGGAACCTTCATTTCAATTTCCCCTTGTCTGGGAAGTATCTGATCTACATGTCTGCGCACTACCCTACCATCGCCCAACATGACCTTGTATGATACTGGACCTGTCATTGAGTCTATGAAGCCCGGAATCCACTTTGGTCCATAACTGAAATTCCTGGTAAGGACCGCATCTCCTTCTCCAAAACTTCGGCTCTATGTTCTTTTGTCATGGTTCTCTTTTTGTTTGTTTTGTCTGTTTTCCATTTTCCTTTTTAGGTCTGGGTGGACAAGGTCAAGAGTGGAGCGTAGTCTACGACCTAATAACATCTCAGCAGGAGAGAGTCCTGTGGTGGATTGAGGTGTTATTCTGTAGCTGAACAGAACCCGTGACACTTTGGCTGCTAAACTCCCTTCTGCACTTTTTTTCATCATCTCCTTAAATGTTTCTACAGCTCTCTCCGCCAGTCCATTCGAGGACGGATGATATGGAGCCGAGGTCACCTGCACTATGCCATTTTTTCTCAAGAACACTTTTGTCTCTGTACTCACAAAACAAGTGGCATTGTCACTCACCACGATCTCCGGTAGCCCTTGATTACTGAAGCTCCGATGCAGGCAGTCTATCGTAGTAGTGGCAGAAGCAGAATTTACAGGATAAACATCCATCCATTTGGAATGTGCATCAATGATTATGAGGAACATCTTCCCCATGAATGGACCCGCATAATCTAAGTGCAATCTTCTCCATGGTTTATCCGGCCACTCCCAAGGGTGGAGAGGAACTGCTGCTGGTGCCTTCCGGTGTTCCTGACAAGTGCTGCATGTCTTGACTAGATTTTCTATCTCCTCATCTAGCTTTGGCCACCACAAGTAACTCCTAGCCAAGGCTTTCATACGCGAGACCCCAGGATGACACTGATGTAGTTGCTCTAGGATAGACTGTCGTGCTGGCTGTGGAATAATCACTCGTGTTCCCCCACAACACGCAACCATCCTGCACACTCAGCTCTGTTTTCCTGACACTGTAGGGTGTGAAGTCAGCCCCTTCCGGATGCTGTGGCCATCCCCTCACCACATATTCTCGAACTCTAGACAGTACTGGATCTTTACCTGTCCATGTTCTTACTTGCTCTGCAGTCACAAGTGCCATGTCAGTGTCCTCCAACATCAACTCTGTCCTCTGGAGCTGCACGGATAGGTGTGCCTGGCAGTGGAAGACGGCTCAAGGCATCTGCGTTCCCATGGTACTTGCCCGCCTTGTAGACGATGACTTACTCATATGCCCTCAATGTCACTGCCCACCTCTGGATCCGGGGTGACACAATCTGTGGAACTGCTTTCATTTCATTGAAAAGAGAGGTTTATGATCGGTGCATATGGTGAACTTCCTGCCATATATGTACTTGTGGAACCTCTGTAACCCAAACATTACTGCTAACCCCTCTTTGTCTAACTGGGAATAGTTTTTTTCCACTGGTGTTAGAGTTTGGGACATAACCCCCTATTGGTCTTTCAGTTCCATCTTCCATGCAGTGTGAAAGAACTGCCCCCACCCCATAAGGTGAAGCGTCACAAGAGAGAATGATGTCTTTCTCTGCATTGTAGTGAACCAGCACATCCGATGACAGCATCAGTTTCTTGGACTGTTCAAATGAAACCCCCTGCTCCTCTCCCCACTGCCACTGTGTCTCCTTGTGCAGTAGTTTGTGAAGAGGTGCTAACACAGTTGACAAGTTTGGTAAAAACCTGTTATAATAGTTCAGCAGTCCCAGGTAAGCTTTTAACTCAGCCACATTTGTAGGAGCAGGGGCGTCCTGCAGTGCTTGTACCTTCTCCTTGAGTGGATGGAGCCCGGTGGCGTCCACTCTGTGTCCCAGGAACACTGCCTCATTCCCCAGGAAAGTGCACTTACTCCTCTTGAGCCGGAACCCTGCCCTTGCCAATCTCTGTAGTACCTCTCTCAGCATGCTCAGATGCTCCTGGTCGGTTCTTCCTGTCACCAGAATGTCATCCAGATAGATGGAAACATGTGGAATCCCTTGCAGTACACCTTCGATTGTCCTCTGGAAGATAGCTGAACTAGATGAGACACCAAACGGTAAGCGGTTATATGTAAACAAGCCCTTGTGTGTATTTATGGTGACATACTTCTTTGATTCGTCATCCAGTGTAATCTGCAAGTAGGCATGACTCATATCCAACTTTGTGAATTTCTTTCCTCCAGCCAGGTTTGCAAAGAGATCCTCTGTTTTGGGAATCGGATACTGCTCTAGTTTGGACACCCGACTGACTGTCAATTTATAGTCTCCACAGAGTCTTACCGAATTGTCCGGTTTTAAAACAGGTACTATGGGAGCTGCCCATTCCGAACATTTCACTGGCTCCAGTATGTTCTCTCTCAATAGCCGGTCAAGCTCAGCCTCTACCTTTGGCTTCATGGCATAAAGCACAGGTCGTTGTTTAAAAAAACCTTGGCGGTGCCTCCTTGTCTACATAAATCTTAGCTGGGGGCCCATTAAATGTGCCAAGTTCCTCCTTGAACACATTCTCATGTTCACTCAACACTTCTTGCAAAGTCAACTGTTTGCCTGCATCTATTTGATGTACTGCTCCCCAGTCTAATTTAAGTTCTTTTATCCAGCCCCGACCTAACAGGTTTGGTCCGGTACCCGATACTATAACTACAGGTAGCTGTTCCACTGTGTCCCTGTGTTGCACAGTTACAGTAGCTGTACCTAATGTCACTACTCGTTCACCTGTATATGTTTTAAGATGCAGGGAGCAAGGCTTTAACTCTGGAACTTTTGCACGGTTCCACAATTTTGAGTACTCTGCCTTGTTCATTATGGTCACGCCGCACCCTGTATCCACTTCAAAGTTCACCTTAGAGTCATTTACTGTTAGTTGCAATGTGATAGGAGCCACTTTTGGAATGTTCTCTAACATGCTATACATTATGAACATGTCCTCTTCTTCCTCAGCTTCCCCGCTGATGTGGTGTGCACCATGTTTTTTCACTTCCCTCCCTTGGTTTTGCTGTGCTCCCCCTTTTGGTTTGGATTCCTCCACAGGTGATTTCGCCCTGCAAGCTCGTTTTATGTGTCCTTGTTTTCCACACTTGTAGCACTTTTCCTCCAGAAATCGGCATTCACTCGCCAGGTGATCGCCCTTGCATCTATAACATGCCTTCACATGCTCACGTTGTGGTTTCTGATGCATGTTCAACTTGTGCACAACAACCTGACCTGCAACTTGCATAGCATTAGCCCTGTCTGAACCCTATATTTCTTTTACATCTCGGTTCGCTGTCTCTATGGCTTGAGCAAGTTCCAATGCTTTTTCATAAGTAAGCCCAGTCTCGGATAATAATCTACACTGCATTCAGTCGTCCATAATTCCGCAAACTAGCCTATCTCGCAGCATTTCCTTCAGGTTGTTCCCATAATTGCAATCTTGTGCTAATTTACGCAACACCGCTACATAGTCCATTACGCTCTCTTCCTCTTTCCTGTTCCTTGAATTAAACTTGAACCGCTGTACAATCTCACTAGGCTTAGGGTTGAAATGTTCTTTTAGCAAGGCCACTAATGCAACAAATGATTTGTCTCCAGGCTTTTCAGGACTGAGCAGATTCCTCATCAAACTGTAGGTCTGGCTTCCCACTGAACTAAGCAGAATGGCTTTCCTTTTTCCGGCATCATTTATTTAATTTGCTTCGAAAAAATAACCTAACACTTCACAGTATTCTTCCCAGGTTTGTGCTTGAATATCAAAGGCGGAAACCGTTCCTACCGTGGCAGCCATGCTCTCTTCCGACTGGTAGCTAACCGTAGCTCGTAATTTTGTTGTTTAAACGTCCTGGCAGACTTCTCTTCTTTAATCAGGGTCCTTTTAGTTACCTCGTCGCCAAATATGATAAATCCATGTAGTGAGACAAGGACTCGAAGAGGCGATATCGTAGAATTAGCACGAGTACTTTATTAACAGAGTAACAAACATCATGCCTGCATCCTGGCATTTCACCTTTGCTGACCTTGACAGGAAGCAAACCTCTGACCTTAGCAGCAGCATTGGCTACAGCACCACCTGGTGGATAACCTTAATCATAACATCCCAGATTACTATAGGCACAGACTTGATGCTTCTGCAAACACTCTCTGCAGTTCTATGAATGCCTTTTTAAAATTAATTCAAAGGGAGACACTGGATTGCCTCAGTGTCATCAAACAAAAATGCCCCCTTTTTTTTTAAGAAAGGCACAACTAATATAAAAATAAACCATAAAGCAAAGGAAACTTAGAACTTAAATAATAACATTACTTACACTATCCACCAAACACTATAGTCACTGCGATGCCCATTGGCCGTGGAAGGCGGTTCTATGACCTGGCCAGCCTCCCATCTCCCTACATATAAACTGGAGCTCATTCAAAACTCTGCTGCCCATGTCCTAACTTGCACCAAGTACCCTTCACCCATCGCCCCTGTGCTCGCTGACCTACAATGGCAATGCCTCGATTTTAAAATTCTCATCCTCATGTAAAAATCCCTCCGTGGCCTCGCCCCTCCCTATCTCTGTAACCTCCTACCACCCCACAACTCCCCCGAGATTTCTGCGCTCCTCCAAATCTGGCCTGTTGCGCATCCCCTTATTTTGATTGCTCCACCGTCAGCGGCCGTGCCTTCAGCTACCTGGGCCCTGAGCGCTGGAATTCCCTCCCTAAACCTCTCTCTCCTCCTTTAAGACGTTGCTTAAAAGCTACATCGTTGACCAAGCTGTCTGCTAATATCTCTTCAAATAGATTGGGGGGGCCAAATGTTAGTTGATAATCAGTACTGTGAAGCACCCTGGGAGGTTGCCCTACGCTGAAGGCGCTATATAAATGCAAATTGCTGCTGTCGCCGGGCGCTGTCCCGCCCTCCCTCTCGGTCACGTGACCCGGGGGCGGGCGGGCTGGCTGGCGACGGCGCCACGTGACCGGGTGACGTAGGCGGAGGCTGTTGTATCATTTTTTTCCCCTCTCTCGAGCCGATTAACAACAAACCAGTGCGAGCCGCTCGGTCAGCAGCTAGTTAGTCAGCTTACCCCAGCCAGCTGGATCACTCCGTCTCCCAAAGTCTCTCATCCTTCTCCCCCCACCACCCCGGGTCAGCCTGGCTACTGTATCCAGGATGGAGGCAGATCCGCAAGGTGAGAATCGTTACTTGTTTAGTTACAGTCTCCGCATTCTGGCACTCGGGGGTGGGGAGCTCAAAGTGGCTTTTTTTTGGTTCCTGGTCGCCTCGCAACCACCACACTGAGCGAGCAGCGGCCGTTTCTGTCAGCGGCACGGTGCCTTCTCCCCCTCGTCCAAACTTGTTTTTTTTTTTAAATCTCTCTTCTTTCCTCTCAGCTGTTTTTTTTGTTGGTCCTGAAGCGACCCGATTGTCTCCTCCACTACCTTCTCTGCCTTGTTGCTTTGCTTTCCGGGCGCCCCGTCACTTGTTTTTCTATAGAGAGAGAGAGACTCCGGGCTGACAATGGGTGCGGTGTGTGTGTGTGAGTGAAGTGTTTTTCTCCCAGTCAAGTGATGGGCATCTCATTCCCTCTCGCAGCGTCTTGAATTTTCTTTATATATGTAACAAACTTGTGGCTAATAAGATGTATCGGACGAGCTGGACATACGGCTACAACGCGGTGATGTGCGTTAAACTTGTATTTGGCACAGATCTCCGTGTCTGCAACCTCGCACAGTTTCTGTGATTGTGGCCCGTCTGTTTTGCGGGGAGTATGCGTGTGTTTTAAAAAAAATCTCAATCGCGGAATTAAATTTGATATGTTCCCCTCTTTCCCCCCCCCCCCCCCCCCACTTTGTTGGGCACTTGTGTGACTTTAAGGATTAATTAATTCTCGTATTTTAAATGTTATTCGTTGTTTTCAAATGATGAGATTGCGTAATTTGTTGGTTTGTTGCGCCGAACTTGTGTAATTAAAACCAGTCCTATCCTGATACAAGTTCGTTATCAACAGGGGCTATTGTGGTTTTTTATACTGTAAGCCGTTATTATCCAAATTAAGTGGGACACTTAACAGTCTCTGAAGGCTGCTTGTGTTAAACTCTGTTCGTAATGCAATTTGATCAGTCACTGCAACTAGACACCACTTATTTTGAACACATACGCTGGTGGGGAAAATCCTACTGTCTTCTCTCGGGTAACTCGCTCCCTGGTAACTCGCCCAAATGGCCCCTCAGTAGTGTGCCAAGTTTATGTATGTTAACAGGCTAAGAACCAAACCCAACACTGTTGCCTCCCACCATCTAACTCCCACTTTCCACTAGGCGTCACTATGTAGTGATCAGAATCCTTGGGTAATTATTCTCTCTCTACTCCCACTCCCCCACCCCCCCCCCCCTCCTTAAACCAGGGGTTGTTGATACCAATTGTAGCATCTCACTCCCTGCAGCCCATACTCTTAACAACAGCTAGCTTGGCGCAATCCCTGTGAATATTACTGATTGGAATGGTTTACTAACACACCACACAATGTATGTATACACTGATTCATAGAAACATAGAAGATAGGAGCAGGAGTAGGCCATTCGGCCCCTCGAGCCTGCTCTGCCATTCAAAGCGATCATGGCTGATCATCCAAATTCAGTACCCGGTCCCTGCTTTCTCCCCATATCCCTTTAGCCTTAAGAAATATATCCAACTCCTTCTTGAATATATTTAATGAATTGGCCTCTACTGCCTTCTGTGGTAGAGAATTCCACAGGTTCACCACTCTCTGGGTGAAGAAATTCCTCCTCATCTCTGTCCTAAATGGCCTACCCCTTATCCTTAGACTGTGACCCCTGGTTCTGGACTCCCTGACCATCGGGAACATCCTTCCTGCATCTAGTCTGTCCAGTCCTGTCAGAATTTTATAAGTTTCAATGAGATCCCCTCTCATTCTTCTAAACTCCAGCGAGTACAAGCCCAATCGACCCAATCTCCTCATACGTCATTCCTGCCATCCCAGGTATCAGCCTGGTGAATCTTCGCTGAACTCCTTCCATGGCAAGAACATTCTTCCTCAGATAAGGTGACCAAAACTGCACACCATACTCAAGACTGCAGCAAGACATCCTTGTTCCTGTACTCAAACCCTCTCGCTACGAAGGCCAACATACCATTTGCCTTCTTAACCGCTTGCTGCACCTGCATGCTTACCTTCAGCGACTGGTGCACAAGGACACCCAGGTCTCGTTGCACTTCCCCTTCTCCCAATCTATTGCCATTCAGATAATAATCTGCCTTCCTGTTTTTGACACCAAAGTGGATAACCTCGCATTTATCCATGTTATATTGCATCTGCCATGCTTCTGCCCAGCTTCTGCCCAATCACCCAACCTGTCCAAATCATCCTGGAGTTTCTCGGCATCCTCCTCACAGCACACACGCCCACCCAGCTTTGTGTCGTCTGCAAATTTGGAGATATTACATTTAGTTCCCTTGTCTAGATCATTTATATATTGTGAATAGCTGGGGTCCAAGGACTGATCCCTGCGGTACCCCACTAGTCACTGCCTGCCACTTGGAAAAAGACCTGTTTATTCCAACTCTTTCTGTCTGCCAACCAGTTCTCTATCCAAGTTAATACCTTGCCCCCAATCCCATGTGCCTTAACTTTACACGCTAATCTCTTATGTGGGACCTTATCGAAAGCCTTCTGAAAGTCCAAATACACCACATCCACTGGTTTCCCCTTATCTATTTTACCAGTTACATCCTCAAAAAAATTCCAGTAGATTAGTCAAGCACGATTTACCTTTTGTAAATCCATGTTGACTTTGTTCGATCCTGTCTAGGGTTGCAAAGGGGTGGAAAGTTTCCGGTAAATTTCCAGAAATTTTCCACGGGAAGTTTAGCTTGGGAATTTTGGGAATTTTGCCCAAAAAAGCACATGCTAGCATAATATTGTTTTTTTTTGTATTTTTTTTTTTTCCCACAGGTCCTCTCTTAAAATTACTAACAGAGATGGAATCTTAATTATTAAGGAATTTCTTAATCAATATATGTTTATCTTCTTACTTGGCTTGTTTTAATAATTACAAGTTTTGTGTGTGACTGTGAACAAATGTGTCCTGATTGGGTGGATGAGCGATTAGCTCCCTCTATTTGTAATATTTGCATATCGAATTGTGATTTGGCCTGCAGGCATCTGTAAGACTGCTATAGTTTTTTTTAAGATCCAGGTTAGGGGTCCTGAGGGAAGTCATTTTGTTTTCTGCTGATGTTGTGATGATGCAGTAAGTAAATCAGACTTTATACCAAATAAACCAGTTACTTGTTGAACTCTGTTGTCCTTCAATTTAAAATATACAAAATAATACCCTATTGGTGATGTAGCGTCGTGTGTGTACAGGTCATGCTTCCATCACATGGAGCATCAGCAAAAATGTACTCACCCTGTTGCAATCGTGCTGATCGACCGCAGTTCGACACAGAGATGAATGCCCTTTATTTCTCTGCATAGAACAATGCCACGTTTACCGTCGGATGTGTGGAAGCATTTTACCCCAGGCATTAAAGATGGAAAGACTGTGTACATGTGCAAACACTGTAGAAAGCCATATGTAAAGAATGCCACAAAGATGCAGCAGCATTTATCCAAATGCAACAACTTCACTCAAAGCTCACAGCAGTCAGCCCAGAGTTCCTCTGCTTCCATTCAACAAGATGATGGTTCTCATTCAGCATCAGGCTCCTTATCAGCAACTCCTGGCCCACTTGGAAGGTTCTTTGATACAATGGATAACCATAGCCAGAAGAATGCAGATGAGTGCCTTGCTCGAGCTGTATATGCAACAGGCTCACCCCTCATGCTCACAGCCAATGTGTACTGGAAGAGATTTTTCAATGTTATTCACCCTGCATACTGTCCTCCCACCAGACATGCTTTGTCTACTTATTTGCTGGAGGCTGAGTATAACAGAGTCCAAGGAAAGCTCAAAGAAACTATAGCGATGGCAGACTGTGGTGCAGTTATCTCAAATGGGTGGTCAAATGTACGAGGGGAGGGCATCATAAACTACATCGTCTCCACTCCTCTCCTAGTGTTCTTCAAGAGCACAGACACACAGGCACATACATTGCCGATGAGCTGAAAGCGGTCATCAACGATATTGGATCACAAAAGGTCTTTGCAGTAGTTACTGACAATGCTGCGAATATGAAGGCTGCTTGGGCTCAAGTGGAGGAGGCCTACCCTCATATTACGTCTATTGGGTGCGCAGCTCATGGGCTTAACCTGCTCCTCAAGGACATCATGGGTTTGAGAACCATGGAAGCACTGTACAAGAGAGCCAAGCAAGTTAAGTATGTCAGGGGAAAACAGGTAGTTGCAGCAACCTACAACTCCAAGCAAATGACAAAGAACAAGAACACCACACTGAAGCTGCCCAACAACACTAGATGGGGTGGTGTTGTCATAATGTACAACAGCCTTCTGGAGGGTAAGGAGTCGCTGCAAGAAATGGCAATATCCCAGTCTGGGGATATGGAAACCACCATCAAGAAAATACTGCTGGATGATGTGTTTTGGGAGAGAGTGGTTAGCAGCCTTAAACTACTCTCACCAGTAGCATCTGCAATTGCTCAGATTGAAGGAGATGACGCTGTCTTGTCAGATGTTCTCAGGCTTTTTACTGATTTTAAAAGAACAAATCAGCATTGCCCTACCCACATCCCTGCTGCTCAAAGCAGAGGAAAAGGCAATTGTTCAATTCATACAGACGCGTCAAGAATTTTGTGTCAAGCCGATTCATGCTGCAGCATACATGCTGGACCCAAAGCATGTTGGGAGACCAATACTTTCTGGAGAACAGATCAACAGCGCTTGGTGTGATTTCTACCCTCTCACACCATCTCAATCTGGATGTGGGCAAAGTTCTGGGAAGTCTGGCAAAGTTCTCTACCAAGCAAGGTCTTTGGAATGGGGGTGGGATATGGGAATCATGCAAGCATATCAGTGCACATACCTGTTGGAAGGGACTTTGTGCATCTGAGGCCCTGTCACCTATTGCATCGGTGATACTCCAAATCCCACCTTCATCAGCGGCCTCTGAACGAAACTGGTCACTTTTTGGGAATACGCATACAAAGGTGCGCAACAGGCTGACTAACGAGAGTGGAGAAACTGGTGGCTATCCGGGTGAACCTACAACTTATTGAGCCAGATACAGAAGTGTCCACCACACAGCTAGACACTGACAGAGGAGGAAATGGACACGCCAGAGCCAGAGTCAGAGAATCAGGAGCAATGAGGAGTAGAAGACTCAAAGGGACAAAATAAGGACAAATTACAGGCTAAATAAGCTGACGCTCTTTTTATTTTATTTTAGATGGGTCGTTTTTGTGGGGGTTCAATAAAGTTCAAAATTATAACCTAAATAAAGTTTTGAAAGCCTGTTTTTATTTGTATGGAACAGTATGTCTATTTTGATGACAAAGATAATATAAGGGTCAGAGACAAAAACCATCAGTGTGCAAAAAAACTCAAAATTCCCATAAAATCCTGAAAATTCCCATGGAAAGTTTCCTCTTTTTAAAAATTCCCAGAATTTTGCAACCCTAATCCTGTCACTGTTTTCCAAGTGCTCTGCTATTATATCTTTTATAATGGACTCTAGCATTTTCCCCACTACCGATGTCAGGCTTACCGGTCTGTAATTCCCCATTTTCTCTACCACCTTTTGTGAATAGTGGGGTAACATTAGCTACCCTCCAATCCATGGGTACTGTTCCAGATTCCATCGAATGTTGGAAAATGATCAGCAATGCATCTACTATTTCCAGGGCCACTTCCTTAAGTACCCTAGGATGTAGATTATTAGGCCCTGGGGATTTATCGGCCTTCAATCCCATCAATTTCCCTAACACTATTTCCCTACAAATACTGATTTCTTTCAGTTCCTCCCTTTCATCAGACCCTATGTTCCCCAACATCTCTGGGAGGTTATTTGTGTCCTCCTTTGTGAAGACAGAACCAAAATATGTATTTAATTGGTTGGCCATTTCTTTGTTCCCCATTATAAATTCCCCTGATTCTGACTACAAGGGACCTATGCTTGACTTCACCAATCTTTTTCTCTTCACACATCTATAAAAGCTTTTAGTCAGTTTTTATGTTCCCTGCAAGCTTACTCTCATATTCTATTTTCCCCATCTTAATTAATCCCTTTGTCCTCCTTTGTTGAATCCTAAACTGCTCCCAATCCTCAGGTTTACTGCTTTTTCTGGCCAATTTATATGTCCTCTCCTTGGATCTTATGCTATCCCTAATTTCCCTTGTTAGCCACAGTTGAGTCACCGTTTTTGTTTTTTATGCCAAACTGGGATTCATCAGTGCAGTTTTTTTTGGGAGGGGGGGTTTGCCTGGGGGAGGAGAAGCTCAATTAAATAGCTTCAGAGTGGGTGTGTTGGGTTAGAATTATAGAATGATACATCACGAAGGAGTCCATTCGGCCTATCGTGCCTGTGGCAGGTTAACTAGAAAGATATGTTGTATGTTGTCCTTTACATCATCCTGAATCAAACATCTAAGATTTCAGGTTACACTTGCTCAGCGATAAGCTGCCTCTGTGCCTTTTGATATAGGCAACTGTGCACGGTTATTTGTTTGGATATTGTCATGCACTTTAATCTGCGTTCCTTGACCTTCAGACGTTCATTGTCTTCATGCTGACATTGTAATTATTTTAGCAGGAGTCTTTGAAATGATCACATTGTAAACTCTGCAGAAGGCTAACATGTTTGGTAATGCTGTAGTTAATTTAGTTCCCTGTTTTTCGAACCCTGACTGTTGGGGTTTGGTCAACATTCCTGGCTGACCATCGATGGCACAAAACGACATTGTCTCATTCTCCCCTGTGCAGTCTTCTGCAATTGTTGCTCTCCCGTTCACAACACATTGTGCTTCAAAGCAACTTATTATACACACCATTCTTTTACCTTCACCCCCCCCGGCCACTCACTTGAGGTAATAACCAACACCCTCTCTTCAAAATATTTTCAGTAGCGCTCATCCCCTGCTTCTGTGCCTTCATCAGATGACCAGCTGGCCACACTTGCCTCACTCATTCTCTTTTTTTTTTCACACACACAGTCTGTTTCTTCCTCCAAAATAATCTTGTCAAAAATACTTGCAGCCAAGGGCAGTGCATGACTTTCTTTCTTCGCACTACGCTGGGGATATAGCTAGCCAAATATATAAACTCACTAAATATACCAACAGTGTATGATTTGTGCAGTGTACATGTATCCTGACGAGGCTTTTCCTATGGATTTTATTTTTCCTGTGGTTTTTTTTTCTCTTTCCTGAATACATGTGAAAATAGTTCCCATGATTTGTTTTGTTCCTGCAGATGCAATTCCCCCCCCCCCCAATCACTTTTCTGTAATGTATAGATTTTGCTGTTTACTTTCAGATTACTTGGTGCCATGAGCTAGTGAGTATAGAACTAGGGGGATAGGGCAGATGAATGTGTGGCTGGAGTGATGGTGCAGGAGAGAGGGCTTTAGATTCCTGGGACATTGGGACTGGTTCTGGGGGAGGTGGGATCTGTACAGGCTGGATAGGTTGTACCTCAACAGAGCCGGGACCAATGTCCTCGTTTTGGAGGGGGGGGTTTGCTAGTACTGTTGGGGAGGGTTTAAACAAATTTGGCAGGGGAATGGGCACCAGGATGTAGCATTAGAAAGGAGAAACAAAGGATTGTGTGTAAACACACAAAGCCTGGTAAATAAGGTTGTTGCTGCAGGCACAAATAGCCACATGGGAATATGATGTTGTGGCGATAACGGAGACCTGGCTCAAAAAAGGGCAGGATTGAGTATTAAATATTCCTGGATATAAGGTGTTTAGGGAAGGAAAGAAAGGAGTTGGGATGGCAGTATTGATAAAGGAGAATATTACAGTGCTGGAGAGAGAGGATGCCCTGGTGGGGTCAAGGACAGAATCTGTTTGGTTAGAGTTGAGAAACAATAGAGGTGCCATTACACTACTAGGTGTATTCTATAGGCCACCAACTAGTGGGCAGGATATAGAGGAGCAAATTTGCAGGGAAATTAGAGAGGTGCAAAAACTATAGAGAAGTGATAATGGGGGACTTCCAACGATCCTAATATAGTCTGTGATAGTAATAGTGTAAAGGGCAGAGAGGGGGAAGAATTTCTGAAGTGTTCAGGAGAACGTTCTTGATCAGTATGTTTCCAGCCCAATGAGGAAGGAGGCATTGCTGAATCTGGTTCTGGGGATTGAGGTGGGGTAAGTGGAGCAAGTGTCAGTAGGGGAACATTTAGAGAACCGTGATCATAGTACCATAAGGTTTAGATTAGCTATGGAAAAGGACAGTGAGCAATCTAGAGTAAAAATACTTTAATTGGAGGAAGGCCAATTTCAGTGGGTTGAGAATGGATCTGGCCTGGGTAAATTGGATTCAAAGGTTGGCAGGCAAAAAGAGGAGATGGTTTGGGTACAGTTGCGGTACATTCCCACGAGGGGAAAAGTTAGAGCAACCAAGGTCAGAGCTCCCTGGATGATGAGAGCGAGCGCGAGAGCGTAAGATGAAGCAGAAAAAGGGGGCATATGTCAGGTTGAGAACCAGGCTGAATATAGGAAGTTCAGAGAGGAAGTGAAAAAGGAAACAAAGGGGGCAAAGAGAGAGTATGAGAATAGATTGGCAGCTAACATGAAAGGGAATCCAAAATTCTTCTATGGGCATATAAATAGTAAACTGGTAGTAAGAGGAGGGGTGGGGCCGATTAGGGACCAAAAAGACCTACACATGGAGGCAGAGGGTGAAATGGCTGAGTTACTAAATGAGTACTTTGCATCTGTCTTTACCTAGGAAGAAGATGCTGCCAAAGTCATGGTGAAAGAGGAGGTAGTTGAGATACTGGATGGGATAAAATTTGATAGAGGAGGTACTGGAAAGGCTGGCTGTACTTAAAGTAGATAAGTCACCAGGACTGGATGGGATGCATCCTAGGATGCTGAGGGAAGTAAAGGTGGAAATTGCGGAGGTACTGGCCATAATCTTCCAATCCTCCTTAGATACGGGTGGTGCCAGAGGACTGGAGAATTGCAAATGTTACACCCTTGTTCAAAAAAGGGTGTAAGGATAAACCCAGCAACTACAGGCCAGTCAGTTTAACCTTGGTACTGGGAAAGCTTTTAGAAACGATAATCAAGGACAAAATTAAGTCAGTTAGACAAATGTGGATTAATTAATGAAAGCTAGCATGTTAACGGCAAATTGTGTTTAACTAACCTGATTGAGCTTTTTGATGCGGTAACAGAGAGGGTTGATGAGGGCAATGTGGTTGACGTGGTGTACGTGGACTTCCAAAAGGTGTTTGATAAAGTGCCACATAATAGGCTTGCCAGCAAAGTTGAAGCCCATAAAATAAAAGGGACAGTGGCAGCATGGATACGAAATTGGCTAAGTGACAGGAAACAGTAGTGGTGAACGGTTGCTTTTCGGACTGGAGGAAGTTATACAGTGGTATTCCCCAGGGGTTGGTACTGGGACCACTGCTTTTCTTGATATATATTCATGACTTGGACTTGGGAGTACAGGGCACAATTTCAAAATTTGCAGATGACACAAAACTTGGAAGTATAGTGAACAGTGAGGAGGATAGTGATAGACTTCAAGAGGACATAGACATGCTGGTGGAATAGGCGGACATATGAAATTTAACACAAGTGCGAAGTGATACATTTTGGTAGGAAGAACGAGGAGAGGCAATATAAACTAAAGGGTACAATTCTAAAGGAGGTGCATGAACAGAGACCTGGGGGTATATGTGCAGAAATCATTGAAAGGTGCAGGGCAGGTTGAGAAAGTGGTTAAAAAAGCATATGGGATCCTGGGCTTCATAAATAGAGGCATAGAGTACAAAGCAAGGAAATTATGATGAATCTGTATAAAACACTGGTTCGACCTCAACTAGAGTATTGTGTCCAATTCTGGGCACTGCATTTTAAGAAGGATGTGAAGGCCTTAGAGGGTGCAGAAAAATTTACAAGAATGGTTCCAGGGATGAGGGACTTCAGTTATGTGGCTAGACTGGAGAAGCTGGGATTGTTCTCCTTAGAGCAGAGCAGGTTGAAAGGAGATCTGATAGAGGTGCTCAAAATCATGAGGGGTCTAGACAGAGTAGATGGAGAGAAACTGTTCCCATTGGCAGAAGGGTTGAGAACCAGAGGACACAGATTTAAGGTGATTGGCAGAAGAACCAAAGGCGACATGAGGGAAAAACTTTTTTACGCAGCGAGTGGTTAGGATCTGGAATTCACTGCCTGTGAGGGTGGTGGAGGCAGATTCAATCGTGGCTTTCAAAATGGAATTGGATAAGTACCTAAAGAGAGATCATTTGCAGGGCTACATGGAAAGGATGAGGGAATGGGACTAGCTGAAGTGCTCTTGCAGAGAGCTGGCATAGGCTCAACAGGCCGAATGGCCTCTCTGTGCTGCAACCATTCTATGATTCTCTCGACACCAGTCCTTGACTACCTGTGGTTGTTTTCTGGCTCCTGCTTTTGCTCCATAAATGTTTGTCTCTTTGCTGTGCGAGAATAATCTCTGCAGGGTGCTCTGAAACTGGTCTGTTCTCAGTGTAGGCAATACTCCTGGTTTCTACATTGCTGTGGGAGCTGGAGCCAGTGGACACTTACAAAATGGATCATGCAGGTGCAAGGAAATACGCTGGGCTTGAATCCCATAGAACTGTTTACCTTTATGTAAATTCCATAATTTATGTAAATTCCATAATTTACATAAATTAGGAATATCCCAGATTTACTGAGTTAACTGATTCTGACTCGGGATGATATTAGGACTACAGTTGCCTCTGGTCTTTGGGAAGTGGGGGGTGGAGAGAGAGAGAGAGACAAAATCACTATTAGATGAATTTTGCTGCAGTACGAGTGATTGGATTTGACTGCGATGCTCCCACTGTTGAATTGCCTAGTCGTATTCACTCGCGCATGAAGAATCACCTGTTGAACTATACCCCCATCTTGCGTAGGCGTCTTCAGAACCGAAGGGAAGTAAAGGAATTTTGAATTCTCTAATATTTGGGGTCGGAACACTGTAAAGTACGGGAATGGGATCTGTATAACTTGACATAGAAACATAGAAGATAGGAGCAGGAGTAGGCCATTCGGCCCCTCGAGCCTGCTCCGCCACTCAATGAGATCATGGCTGATCATCCAAATTCAGTACCCTGTCCTGCCTTCTCCACATATCCCTTGATCCCTTTAGCCTTAAGAAATATATCCAACTCCTTCTTGAATATATTTAATGAATTGGCCTCTACTGCCTTCTGTGGTAGAGAATTCCACAGGTTCACCACTCTCTGGGTGAAGAAATTCCTCCTCATCTCTGTCCTAAATAGCTTACCCCTTATCCTTAGACTGTGACCCCTGGTTCTGGACTCCCCGACCATCGGGAACATCCTTCCTGCATCTAGTCTGTCTAGTCCTGTCAGAATTTTATAAGTTTCAATGAGATCCCCTCTCATTCTTCTAAACTCCAACGAGTATAAGCCCAATCGACCCAATCTCTCCTCATACGTCATTCCTGCCATCCCAGGTATCAGCCTGGTGAATCTTCGCTGCACTCCTTCCATGGCAAGAACATCCTTCCTCATGAGGTGACCAAAACTGCACACAATACTCAAGATGTGGTCTCACCAAGGCCCTGTACAACTGCAGCAAGACACCCTTGTTCCTGTACTCAAACCCTCTCGCTACAAAGGCCAACATACCATTTGCCTTAACCGCCTGCTGCACCTGCATGCTTACCTTCAGCGACTGGTGCACAAGGACACCCAGGTCTCGTTGCACTTCCCCTTCTCCCAATCTATTGCCATTCAGATAATAATCTGCCTTCCTGTTTTTGCCACCAAAGTGGATAACCTCGCATTTATCCACGTTATATTGCATCTGCCATGCTTCTGCCCAATCACCCAACCTGTCCAAATCATCCTGGAGTTTCTCGGCATCCTCCTCACAGCACATATGCCCACCCAGCTTTGTGTCGTCTGCAAACTTGGAGATATTACATCTAGTTCCCTTGTCTAGATCATTAATATATATTGTGAATAGCTGGGGTCCAAGGACTGATCCCTGCAGTACCCCACCAGTCATGGAAAAAGACCTGTTTATTCCAACTTGACTGTCTATCTAGTATAATTTTTATGGTTGAATATCAAGAGACTAAAAGTTGTTACTTTTGTAGAAAAAAACATTGTTTCTGAATCGCTATATTAAATGAACTGAATCCAAACTTATTTCTGGTAACTATTTTGCAACTGTTGTGTAATGATACATTGTGTGTTGCTTGCACATTTATATTATTGACGTGCTTGGACAGGTGAGATTATTGGTATTTTGTATATGATTTCTGGGTTTCTGCAAACACCTTTATTACAATGCACCATTTGAGTTGTTGCAAACTGTCATTTAGTATTTTAGCAATTTTGTACTTTTTATAATCTTTTCGAAACAGTTTTAGTTTGACGCCAGTGTTGCAAGCAAGAAATGGCAGCATTTGCAAGCTGATTAAAGTCCTGCTTTTCCAAGAGCCGTTCTGTTGAATGATGCTGGTTTGTATTGGTTTTGGGCTTATAATTATTTAATCAGTGGAAGAATCTAGGGTATTTTACTTTTCTAGACTTGGCAAGCATCTAAAACTAAGATTAACTTTCAAGAGGAGGCGCATTTATTTTCTTTGTGTCTGCACAAGCAGTTTGTGTGTATTTTTTGGCACCATTTAATTAGGGGAGAGAATGTTTTTTGAGAAATGCCGTAGACCTTGAAAGTGTTTGTGAGCCATGCAGGAACAGAAGGCAATTGTAGCAAGCAAGTTTTAGTGTGTTAAGAAGCTTGGGGAATCTCGAATTTGATGATGGCAGGATGAAATAAATGGAAAGTATATTAAAAAGCTTGATGGAGATGGAAAGGTATTGGGCAGGCAGGGCTAAATTATCAATAAATGTAAAAAAAAATTAACTAGAATCTGGTTACAATATTTTAACATGTTAGGAATTTAAGACACTGAGCTTGAAATGTACCCATTGGAATGTGAATCCTTTATCAGAGACAATGGTGCAAAATTGAAGATGACTATTATTTCACAAAGTAGGGAGATGGGTAACATTCCTAGTGTAGGAGGCCCTGATGCTCAGTGACAGGACAGACAGAGAGTTGCCTGAATTAGTTTGGGTGGAAAATGTTGCACAACGAAACTCCCCTCGGACAATGATCAAATCATGATGGAATTGGAAGAGCAAAGCAGCATATGTTTCTGTAAAGGGGAATGTCTCAGTCATTGACTATTGTACTGTGGTTAAAGTGGGCCGTGGGAGGGAGGAGGTCTAGAAAAGGAGGAGGCAGATTTCACGGAGAAAGTCGGTCCCTTGCTTCAAAATGTTACATAAGGATCCAGGACAAGCACTTTAGCAGATCGTTATATAATTTATATAGCCGTGAACCTAAGGGGTTCTGATTAAACTCTTGGGTCTTAGGGGTTGGCATCAGGATAGGGTAAGGTAAAAGTGATGAATAATAAAATGACTCTACCAGATTTCCAAGAGTAGTTTTTTACTACTTGAGAGCTAGAGAGTAATCACTGGAGAAAAAGATATTAACAAAACAAACCATTAAATTAAAACTGAGTGCTGTCCAGAAACAGCTGGAAGGGATGTAAATTGGAACACCTACAATCTAAAGTAGGATGTATAATATTGATGCACCTTCACCACATGGACTGCAGTGGTTCCAGGTGGCAGCTCACCACCACCTTCTCAAGGGTAGTTAGGGATGAGCAATAAATGCTGGCCTTGCCAGCGACGTCCACATTCCAGGAATGAATATTTAAAAAAAATCGAAGCTTTTCAGAGGGAGTTCCAAGTTCATAAGGTAGGAAAGTGTCTTGGGTGCTTGAAAGTATACACGTAGGTGGAACATCTGATGGTACGCAATAGAACATTCAGGCGAACTTTATATATAAAAAAACACTTGGGGATAAAAAGGAACACTTGGAAAACTGTAATTGCAGTGGTCATTGGGGAGAAGATTAAGCTGTTGTTTATGTGCCTAGGAGGAAAACATGGGGTGGTTATGGAAAGTGAGCTGGTTAGTTTGGACTGGTGGAGCCCCAGAGGGTTGCATGTTTGGTTTTCATTATATTTACTAATGACCTCTAAGGCCTGAATTTGTGATGGTTTGTTCTTGAGTGTAGAATTCTCTCTATTTTCATCCCTGTATTATGGCATTTTGAAGCCAATAAGGGGGAAAAGTGGCCTGCTCACAGGCTCTGGTGCTGGTATCAGGACACGAGGGGTTTCACAGCTCTTCCACTCACACCTTCCCCTCTCTCTCTTCCCCATTCCCTATTTGTTCCCCTACACCCCCGCCCTCCCTCACCCATCCCATAGAAATTAGCTTTTTCTCCATTTGGCATTTTTTTTTAAGATAGTGAGGTGACTGAGTTTTGGAGCTGAAGTGTTCAAGATTGTGATGGTGAAGCCATGTACCATTGGCTTATGGTGTGGTGTTGGTGCTGCATCGCTGTGCCAGGATACCTGCACCTAAACAAGGGTATTCCCATGACACCAATGTTGTATAGTAAAATGAAGTAAGCATTTCTGTAAACAAAAAGTTTGCTGTGGGGACATGAAGACCAGCTTGTGGTGTTTTTCTGTCCATGGTGGGGTTATGTTCCATTTGATTGCCATCTTTCTTTGTTCTGGTTTCAGTCTCTTTTTTTGCTTGTTTCTTTTCTGTCTTTGGCAATTTTCTTTTCATTTGTAGAACAGCCACAGAGAAATGGGACAGACGAGCAAAGAAAGATGAAGGAAACTGCAACTGTCCCATCGCGTACATATAAATTTACACACTGCCGAAGGTGCCGTCTTTTGGATGAGATGTTAAACCAAGGCCCCCTCTGCCCTCTTAGGTGGGCATAAAAGATCTTACAGCACTTTTCAAAGAAGAGCGGCGGTGTTAACCCTGGTGTCTTGGCCAAGATTTATCCTTCAACCAGCAACATGAAAACAGATTATCTGGTCATTATCACAGTGCTGTTTGTGGGAGCTTGCTGTGCACAAATTGGCTGCCACATTTCCCACATTACAACATTGACTACACTTTCAATTACTTCTGACACTAAAGTGCTTTGAAACGTCCTGAAAGGCACTATACAAATGCAAGTTTGTTTGTTGGCTATTTCGCTTGTTTTTTTCTTTGTACTGGTGTTGCAGTTAAGTAGGCAAAGCCATCTGTTGCTTTGATTGGCACACCAGTAAACTTGGGTGATTACTGTTCAGTGTTTGTAACTGGCTGCCCGTGGTGCCCTTGGACCATGCCCAGATGATGCCTATGATGAACCTTGCCAATCCCGGTGGATGTTGAGGGAGCCCCACCCCTTCGCCAGCTGGTGTGCAAATGTTTTCTTTCAAATAAAGGGAATGTTGTGTTTTAAGGGATGGTGGTTGTTCATGCGCTGGGAAAGAAAAACAGACTGTAAAAAAAGTTGCCTCGTAAAGTGAGCTGCCGGAGGATCAAGATGAGGTAAAAAGATCCATTTTGCTGTATGTTCACCTTGTCCCCATTTCCATTTTCACCCTTCCCCAGTCCCAGCAAAAGTAAACGGTGGGGGTAGGCGAGTTGTGTGGAATGCTTGTGCTGCTTAGCCTTCGGGATAGGGAGAGATTGTCATCTTTATCACCCAGCTGTTGAGTGGAGTGCGTAACGGAAAATCTGGTGGCGAGCATCCACTTCCACAACCTGTCAGATTTTCCTTCCATTTTTATTCTCAGTGGAGGCAAATCAAATGGGTTCTGTCACCGATGCGCGATCCTCCCGTGCTGGAAAGTGTCAGCTGTGCCTCAGTGAGTAGCGCGCTCGCGTTTTAATGAGGAGGTTGTGGGCTCAAACCCCGCTCCAGAGACTTGAGCACAAAATCTAGACTGGCACTCCAGGGGCCGGGGCTGGTGAGGGGGGCGGGGCCGTCGCTGGGGAGGGGAGGGGGCCGGCGCTGGGGGAGGGGGCGGGGCGAGGGGGCGGGGCTGGGGCCGGCGCTGGGGAGGGGGGCGGGGCCGGCGCTGGGGAGGGGGCGGGGCCGTCGCTGGGGAGGGGAGGGGGCCGGCGCTGGGGGAGGGGGCGGGGCGAGGGGGCGGGGCTGGGGCCGGCGCTGGGGAGGGGGCGGGGCCGGCGCTGGGGCTGAGGGGAGGGGGGCTGAGGGGAGGGGGCCGGCGCTGGGGAGGGGCTGGGGGGAGGGAGGCCGGCGCGGGGGGAGGGGCTGGGGGAGGGAGGCCGGCGCTGGGGAGGGGCCGGCGCTGGGGAGGGGTTGGGGGAGGGGCCGGCGCTGGGGAGGGGGGCGGGGCTGGTGCCAAGGGAGGGGCCGGCGCTGGGGGAGGGGCCAGCGCTGGGGGGGGGGCTGGTGCCGAGGGAGGGGCCAGCGCTGGGGGGGCTGGGGGAGGGGAGCCGGCGCTGGGGAGGGGCTGGTGCCGAGGGAGGGGCCGGCGCCGAGGGAGGGGCCAGCGCCGGGGGAGGGGCCGCACTGTCGGAGTTCCTGCCTTTTATGTATTTTTCACAGTTTCTGTGGACTATTCAAAATTTGAGGAGTTTTGTTAGAGTAAATAAGGATGAACTCTTTTCACTGGCAGGAGGGTCTGTAGATTTAAGATAATTGGCAAAAGAACAAAATGCATCCATTTTAGAGGAGATTATGTGCAGGGAATTGTATGTATGATGCAGATCTTGCCAGGCATAGCTTGCAATGTGCTGTAAAGTGTGCTTTAAAAAAAAAAGTAATAATTGTGAAAATGGTGTAATGAGCGGTATAATGTAGAAGATGGATCAAGAGACCATCTTGAGAGTAATGGATTAGTATTTTGTGGAAAAGCTTTCCACAAGATAAGCCAGTGATTGTTGACACAAAGCAAATGGGCTGTATAGCCAGACAGATGCTGGGTGCAATCCCAAAGCTGTAATGTTGATGCAGTATTGCACGGCTCAGAAAGATAGCTCTCTCTCTCATTTTCCAGTATGAAAATATCCTTTTCGAAGTACAGAGTATGACCAGATGCAGATCAAACTAGAGAGGTCTGAAACACACCATTTGTTTCCCTTTAGGAAAAAAAAATAGAATGGCCTCCTTCTGTGCTGCATGTTTCTATAACAGCTTTTGTTGTAGCAGGGATGGTAGTGTAGTGGTTATGTTACTGGGCTAGTAATCCAGAGAACATGAGTTCAAATTCCCCAATGGCAGTTTGACAATTT